>NC_083471.1:2813432-2835932 GCF_030014155.1 Tachysurus vachellii | reverse complement strand
CAGAGCTGTAGAATAAAGACAGAGCTGTAGAGTAAAGATAAAGCTGTAGAGTAAAGACAGAGCTGTAGAGTAAAGACAGAGCTGTAGTGTAAAGACAGAGCTGTAGAATAAAGACAGAGCTGTAGAGTAAAGATAGAGCTGTAGAGTAAAGACAGAACTTTAGAGTAAAGACAGAGATGGAGAATAAAGATAGAGCTGTAGAGTAAAGACAGAACTTTAGAGTAAAGACAGAGCTGTAAAATAAAGACAGAGCTGTAGGGTAAAGATAGAGCTGTAGTGTAAAGACAGCTGTAGAGTAAAGACAGAGCTGTAGAATAAAGACAGAGCTGTAGAGTAAAGACAGAGCTGTAGAGTAAAGACAGAGCTGTAGAGTAAAGACACAGCTGTAGAGTAAAGACAGAGCTGTAGTGTAAAGACAGAGCTGTAGAGTAAAGACAGAGCTGTAGAGTAAAGACAGAGCTGTAGGGTAAAGACACAGCTGTAGAGTAAAGACAGAGCTGTAGAGTAAAGACAGAGCTGTAGAGTAAAGACAGAGCTGTAGAGTAAAGACAGAGCTGTAGAGTAAAGACAGAGCTGTAGAATAAAGACAGAGCTGTAGTGTAAAGACAGAGCTGTAGTGTAAAGACAGAGCTGTAGAGTAAAGACAGAGCTGTAGAGTAAAGACACAGCTGTAGAGTAAAGACAGAGCTGTAGTGTAAAGACAGAGCTGTAGAGTAAAGACAGAGCTGTAGAGTAAAGACAGAGCTGTAGGGTAAAGACACAGCTGTAGAGTAAAGACAGAGCTGTAGAGTAAAGATAGAGCTGTAGAGTAAAGACAGAGCTATAGAGTAAAGACAGAGCTGTAGGGTAAAGACTCAGCTGTAGAGTAAAGACAGAGCTGTAGGGTAAAGACAGAGCTATAGAGTAAAGACAGAGCTGTAGAGTAAAGATAGAGGTGTAGAATAAAGACAGATCTGTAGAATAAAGACAGAGCTGTAGAGTAAAGACAGAGCTGTAGAATAAAGACAGATCTGTAGAATAAAGACAGAGCTGTAGAGTAAAGACAGAGCTGTAGAATAATATATAATATAGTGTAAAGACAGAGCTTAAATGAACGACTCCCTGAACTACTGAGCGCAACGTCAAGCACTTCTTACATCTTGACCATTCAAGACGCAAAAAAGAAAAAACAGACATGGCGAACAAGGAGCCGTGAATATACTATTTGAATGAATGGATGGTTAAAATGTGTGTTGCAAAGTGAATGAATGGATGGATGGATGGATGGATGGATGGATGGATAAATGAATGAATGAATGAATGAATGAATGAATGAATGAATGAATGAATGAATATTTAAATTAATTAAAAACTGGTGGGTGAATGAATTAATGAATGAATAACATTTATGTTGCAAAGTGGATGTACGGACGAACGAACAAATAAATGAATATACAAAGCTGGGTGAATGAAAAATGAATGAATAAAAGTACAAAAAACAAATGAATGCGCAAACAAAATTGATGGTTCAAACAATGGATAAACAAATGAATGAAAGGATAGACGGACGAACGAATGGATGGATGGATGAATGGATGGATGGATAGTTCAGGGAGAATATTTCCTTTGAATGACCCAGTGTGTTGTCTAAATATTTCCGTGTCACTGTAAAGCCACACACGTGTCAGCTTCATACTTCTAGGTTTAATGAACAGAAGACGATTCTTTATTTCTCTCTTTTATTTGTCTGTATGTGTGTGAGTGTGTGTGTGTGGTTGACCTTGACAGCGGCGAGCGTGTCTGATGAGATTTCACACTCCCCAGCAGCAGACACTGAGCTCGTCTTTCGTGTCGTCACACTGCACATCGATTTCCCTTCTTTCAGTCAGACGCGATTGTGCTGCATGTTAAAGATGAAATATTCATGTGCTCCAAACAACAAGCCAACAGACACACACACTCACACACACACACACACACACACACACACACACACACACAAACTGAACACTGACCACATCTGACAGTGAACTTTAACTTAATGGAATCTGATTTCCAAACATCTCAAAAATTCTTATTTAAACTGAAAATTACTAGAAGATTCTGTGCTTAATGTCTCTGTGAACATGTACTTGTAGTTAATGTCTCAGTGAACATGTACTTGTAGTTAATGTCTCAGTGAACATGTACTTGTAGTTAATGTCTCTGTGAACATGTACTTGTAGTTAATGTCTCAGTGAACATGTACTTGTAGTTAATGTCTCAGTGAACATGTACTTGTAGTTAATGACTCAGTGAACATGTACTTGTAGTTAATGTCTCAGTGAACATGTACTTGTAGTTAATGTCTCTGTGAACATGTACTTGTAGTTAATGTCTCAGTGAACATGTACTTGTAGTTAATGTCTCAGTGAACATGTACTTGTAGTTAATGTCTCAGTGAACATGTACTTGTAGTTTCAGTGTACTTGTATGTGAAGGCTTAGTGTACTAAAGATCTCAGTGCAGACACGATGTGGTTATACAGCTTTTTAGAATTTCTCATAGCTGTGATGGAAAATTCTGGTTGAGTTCTAAAATTCTTACTGTAGTGACGCTTGGACGAACAGTGTGATTTTTTAACATTTAACATTTACACATTCACTCTTTTAAACACTCATTCACTCTTTTACACACTCACTCACTCTTTTACACACTCACTCACTCACTCACTCACTCACTCACTCATTTACACACTCACTCATTTACACACTCACATACTCTTTTACACACTCACTCACTCATATACTCACTCACTCACTCATTTACACACTCACTCATTTACACACTCACTCACTCACTCTTTTACACACTCACTCACTCATATACACACTCACTCACTCATTTACACACTCACTCATTTACATACTCAATCACTCACTCACTCATTTACACACTCACTCATTTACACACTCCGTCACTCATTTACACACTCACTCACTCATTTACACACTCACTCATTTACACACACCAATTTACACACTCACTCACTCTTTTACACACTCACTCACTCATATACACACTCACTCACTCATTTACACACTCACTCATTTACACACTCACTCACTCTTTTACACACTCACTCACTCATTTATACACTCACTCATTTACACACTCAATCACTCACTCACTCATTCATTTACACACTCACTCATTTACACACTCACTCACTCATTTACACACTCACTCATTTACACACTCACTCATTTACACACTCACCCATTTACACACTCACTCATTTACACACTCACTCATTTACACACTCACCCATTTACACACTCACTCATTTAAACACTCAATCACTCAGTCACTCATTTACACACTCACTCACTCATTTACACACTCACTCACTCATTTACACACTCACCCATTTACACACTCACTCATTTAAACAATCACTCACTAACTCACTCACTCACTCATTTACACACGCACTCATTTACACACACACTCACTCACTCACTCACTCATTTACACACTCACTCATTTACACACACACTCACTCACTCACTCATTTAAACCCCATTTGTGTTTGTCTATCCTGCATCTGGGTCCCCGTTCCATGAGCGTCCACGTTCATTACACTTAACACATGTATTTCTGTAGATGCTCAGTATTTAATCTCTTGTGAGTCTCTCTCTCTCTCTCTCTCTCTCTCTCTCTCTCTCTCTTAGTTTGAAGGATAAATCCAACACAACTTCAATTATTTAAGAATGTACTTTTTAGTACATTTCAGAAAGTACACCTAAAAAAAGATGAAACTAAATCAAAACAAAACCCAAAACAAAAACACGATTTTATTCTAAACAAAAAAAGACTTCAGAAGAATCGTCTCCTGACACAACTCCTTAGAAATCATCTGTTGCCTCGATACCTTCGTCAGTGTGCAAGACGGCTTTATGTTTCAGAAGGAAATGATTTTTGGGGTATCAGTAAAACAGGAAGCACAACCCAGAGGTTCACATTGGAGGGTAATTGAGTTATGATGTTTGGGCTGGTCAGTGACCTCTAACTCACCCCACACATCACAAAGCCTTGATCTGCTCCAGACAGCCTCCATCTCTCAGGGGTTCCGGCGTGGAGATTAATTACCATACAGATTAATTATTCACGAGCCGACCGCAGACGGGCGGGGCTCCAGCCCACGGTTAGACACGCGCTATCCCTCGACACAAATTTACAATGCAAAGGTTGTGTAATATTTATGAAGGGCAGCAGAGAGAATGAGGTTTAATCAATGTGTAGAGATGAAGATAGACTTTAAACAAGGTTAAGTGTTTTAAATATAGTAAAGTCTTCAGTCTCCTGCATCCTACACAGCCTCAGAGTTTTCCCAGAAAAAAGGTTGTGATGTTATTCATCCAAAACGTTTATTTTGATGAATCCTGCTCAAGAGGAAGTAGAATTTGTCGCAGGGAAGATGTTCACTGAACAAAACTGGCAGTCAGTGCTGTTATATTTGATTCGGTGATGCATGATATGAAGTCATTTCTATTCCAGGCCTCGAGGTTCTCCGGCCGGTGTAATCTTTTTGACTTAATCCAGCGCCAAACAAGGCCCGTGGAACACTGATGGCATGCCCCAACTGGAGAAAAACATTCTGACAGGAAGCTGTTGATGATGGGGTTATTTACTTTGGCTTAAGGGTGTCATTTAAAAGGAGGTCTTTCGAACATAAGAATCCTTATTTCACAGATGCACCATGGACGATTTGACTCTTAACCGACTCACCCACAGGGAGTGAATCGAACACGCCATGTATTTGAGTCACAAACTAAACCAAGTGAACTTGCATACAGTGGGATAGTGATTTAATTCTGAACTGACTCACCGACAGGAAGTGAATCAAACATGCCGTGTATGTGAGTCACAAAAGGAGCCGAGTTAACTTGATTACACTAAGAAAGTGATTTGGCTCTGAATCAGTTGAATCACCTGCAGGAAGTCAATGACACATGCATTGTATTTGGGCTACGCTGCATATACAGAACAATGAGTCGCAATCTGACTCTGAAATCGACTTAATTGCAAAAACTGAATTAAACATGCCATGTGTTTTGGGTTATGTGCTTTATAAAGCAATGAGTCGCAAGCTGAACTAAGTGAAGTTGAATAGTAAGAAAGTGAGATGACTTTGAATCGATTCACTTGCAAGAAGTGAATCAAACATGGCATATATTTGAGTTAAACTATATATATAAACAACGAGTCACAAACTCAACCAAGTAAACTTTATTATTCTGAGAATGTTATTTGACTCTGAATCGACTCAGCAGTAGGAAGTGAATCAAGCATGTTATGTATTTTGAGTTATACTTTCAAGAGCCATGTATTACAAACTGATCCAAAAGTTAGAGCTGTAGAAATGCCATGTGCTGTGGAGAAATACACAGAAAAAATAAAGATCTGATAGACACAAAATGGTTTAAATTATTTATTCATCACACCTCCATGCCTGCAGAGGGCTCTTATCGCACTTGGCGAATGATTGTTTACCGCTTTCTGAGCCAAGCGAACCGATTGCAGTGAGAAAGTGATTTGACTCTGAAACGATTCACATGCAGGAAGTGAATCAAACAACCCAAGTGTTGTGGGATACATATAGCACCGAGTTACAAACTGAATCAAATGTACTTGAATACAATGAGAAAGTGATTTGACTCTGATTTGATTCACCCACAGAAAGTGAATCAAACTTTATGAATCAGGTTACACTGTATATACAGCAGCGAGTGGAAAACTGAGTCAAATCAACTCGAACACTGTGGGAAAGTGATTTGACTCATGCTCAGTGTTTTGGGGGTTACACTCTGTGTTCAGCATCGAGGCTGATAGTTCAGTAAGTCAGCACTGATATAAATCCACTCGAGCTAATTAGATTATGCTCTCGCTCCAAATTTTCTTTATTCTATCTAGGAAGTGAAAATCTCTCTCTCCCTAAAACAGAAGAGTTGGTTTTGCATTGGGAAGAGTATGCGTATACATAACTAGAATTACACACTGATTTCTCCAAGGATCCCGAGAGAGAGAGAGAGAGAGAGAGAGAGAGAGGAATGCAAGAGTAAGAGAGAAAGAGCTTAGGCCCAGCATGAATGAATAAATGAACACTTGAGTAAAGTCTTGACCTCTTGATGACGTGACTGAAATCCTCTACTAAAAATGGTTTAAACGCACGCATACACACTCACACACACACACACACTCGCGCACACACACACACACACACACACACACGTTTCAACAATATATCTATACTTTTGCTCTAGATCAGACAGGATCACTTAAGGTTGATTTTGATGAACTATTACATGTGTGTGTGTCTGTGAGTGTGTGTGTGTTCACCTTCTTAATCTCTTTCTCTCTCCTCATTTTTCTCCATTTACCTTCTATTAGCTTTCTATCTTTATTCATTTCCTCTCTCTCTCTCTCTCTCTCTCTCTCTCTCTCTCTTTCTCTCTCATTAATTTTTTTCTGTTATTTATCTCATTATAGTTTTCTTGTTCTTTCCTTTCATCCCCTCTCTCTTTCTTTACTGTACATACCTTGTTGTAACTCTCTTATCTTGCCGCTCTCCACACAATGCTTACTCTCCTAAGCGAATATACGCTAACATTCAGACAAAAACCTTCTTTCATGCAGCTTTCTTTCTTATAGCTTTGTTCCTGCGCCTCTGCTCAGATGTCACACACTCAAAGCTGAACGCGAACAATGATGTTGTTCTTTGTGATAAACATCGTTCGTCAAAGCCGACACTCCTTGCTTTATGTCTGCACTCCTGTCAATCCGTCAGCCTTCACCACGTCTTACACTAGCTAAGTGAATACTCAGTCAAGCAGAGAGAAAAAAATCAACAAAAAAATTTCAAAAATGAAATAAATAATTGAATAAGCAACATATATAACGCAGAGCCTCACTTGAACTAAAACTAAAAATAATAATCTTAATTAATATAGTTATTATTGAAATATAATATTTTATATGTAATTTTCTGAAATTATTTTTTAAAGTTAAAATTAGTTTGAATTTTTTGTTTTTCTTTTCTCCCGATTGCATATTTTTCCATTTAAACCACAGATTTTTATGTAAGTAAATTAGCAGATTAAATAATAGATTTTTGTGTATATTTGTATAACTATAGTTTACAAAAAATGAGGACCTTATAATAAATGTTATGATAGGAGCGGTATGTTTTCCGGAGTCACAAGAAAAATAATCAAGACATTGCGAGTTCAAATCCGTGCAGAGCCAACACATCACCGTAGTGACCGTATAGTGACACTAGCCAATAAGGGGATTTCGCGAGCTTGTGTATGCAGAAGAGGGCTGACGGAGCTTTTCTCCGAGTGTGTTAGAAGCATTTTGAAGCTTCAAATGTCTTTCAAAATCTTTTTTCAAAATGAAGAAATCTTTAATCTTCATTTTTAAATTTATAGCTAGCTATTGTCTGGTTGTTGTTTTTTTGTGTGTCTATACATAAACATTAATTGTCATTTACTGAACAAATTTACAGTCATCAAACTTTACAGTCTTAAAGAAAGTGTTCTTGTGTCTGACGTTGCTGCACTTAATTATCTCTATCCGACGTGTTAATACGCCGTATGTTTTTACTATTAAAAGGTGGGGTCTCCGTTGTTTTAAAGCCAATGTTCACATTTCAAATCACCAAAACAAACATGCCCCTATCCCAAATGGGTCCCGCCCCTGTATTGATAGCGCCGCCCACACATACATACGTAACCCAGGCAAGAAATGTGTCTTTATCATAGCTGAAGGGAAGAACAATACGATTGTAGATAAACAAACAAGCAAAAAAGACACACAAGAGAAGGAAAAAACACTATCGAGAAGGAAAAAAGCCCCTCGGCGTCTTATGTAAAGTTGGTCACATATTCACAGATTGGAGTTTCCCGAGTCAATAACTCCTGAGCTAAAAGCTGTTACTACACAAAACACGGTTGTAGCTGCGTCTCTACATTACTACGATAGAAAAGAGGTGTTATTTGTGTAGTAACAGCGTTTAGCTCAGGAGTTATTGACTCGGATAACTCCAATCTGTGAATATGTGGCCAACTTCCTGCTCCTTCAGTTCTCTCCAGCGCTGGAAAGCTGATCCTATATTAACACGTCCTACTTCTTACCTTATCGTAAGCCTTTCTTCGCTTTCTTTCTGTATTTTTATCCTCCATGTCAATGTTAAAACCGTGCTCTGCTAATGTCACACATGCGCACTGAACACTCTCTCCGCTCATATTGACAAGACACGCCCCTTTCTGCTCATTGGCTACATGTTTGTTTTGTTTTTGTTTTGTTTGTCGGCCCGACGCAGTTTTCTGAAGCATTTCTCAAACAACAGAGACCCCACCTTTAAGTAGTGATACTACAAGCTTCCAAATCATAATAATGCTGAACCGCACCTACTACACAGATATCTGCAGCTCAGAATCCAATCTAAAACACTAAATGCATAAAAATGCATTAAAATTCAATTTTAAAAATAATTTCAGGTTATTAAGCACTTTCTCAACGCAGAGTCTTCGCAGTTACGCTTGCGTCGGCCTTTCTCTTTGACTTGATACGATTTGTGTTTAATTTCGCTGCCGAGAGCATCTCTGGCTTCCTGAATATTTTCTACGAGCCTTTCGCTTTCCCTAATGAGGTTTTATAGGGAATTATAGAGGCGGATTAAGTTTGAATATGACTCAATATCCTTTGATTACAGTTTACGGCTTTAATTATTCCTTGTGCTGTTGTAGAGCTGAGTAGATTATTACTCCAGAGATATTAGTGGCTATTATTGCTAATACGCATCCTAATAATAGGAGCTGTAGCATGAGAGATAGCAGTGTTCTGATATATGTTTTAGGGGTTTTGTATTTAATAAAAAGTCTTATATGTATATATATATATATATATATATATATATATATATATATATATATATATATATATATATATATATATATATGGTTTTTCTTTGGTCAGAGTTGCTGAATTATAATAAATCCACTATATCCCTTGATCCTAGCGTTGTGAAGTTTATCGTCTGTTGCCATGACAACCGCTGTCACCGCTTCTTCGTCTCCAATTTTGTACTTCGCTTTAGTCATGTGGCCAAAATGAGACGAAATTCGTGGTGTGTGTTCTTTAAACTCAAGGACTGTGGCTGTTTTGGACAAATAATCACCTTTGGGCTGGTAACAGTAACTCCTCTTCCTTGATTATTGATCCTACTCTGGTACAATGGCAAGTATTTTATTCCCTATCCATTTCATAAAAGCACATCGCTATGAGTCATTATCTACTTTTGGACGTTTGTGTTTGGACGTGCGAGTTAGAAGCTCAGTATGAAATCTATTTTTAATTCTGTTTGGATTCTGCACCTTATCGCCTCTCTGTAACGGCTGACAGTGTTGACATTCTGATTTCGAAGCCTGTCGCTCCCCGAGCATCATAGGCCTCGACAAGCAGACACAGTGAAGGTCAGAGATAACGCACAGATAAAGGACAAAAGAGCAAATAAACAAACTAGCACACAGAGTGATAAGGAGTGCGAGCAACAGAGAGACCGGAAGAGTCATCTAGATGGAAAGATAGAATGAATGGAAACCTTTTTCACAATGTTTGGAATGGGATATTAAGTTTAAAATCTGCACTAGTGTGTGTTGCACTGTTCTGTCATCAAGACCCAAAGAGATAACATTTTTCTTGTCTGAAGTGTTGAGAGAGTAAATAAATCAGATGGTGGTGGGTGTTCCTTTGGGAGCTGAAAACATCTGAATTTCTTCAGAATTTGAAGGACTGGTGAGAATTCTTTCAGCAGTGGGTGGAAGAGTGGCTTTGGAAGTGGGTGGCATTGGTTAGAATACCTTTGGAAGCAAGTGGGGTTGATGAAAATTCCTTCATTTATGATCAGAATGGTGCGGAATTCATTGGGGTGTGGACTGAATTAATTAAAGAATCTATGGCAGAAAGTGGGATTGGGCAGAGATCTTATAGTAATAGACAGAATTGTTCAAAATTCCTTCGATAGTGGATAAAATCAGAACTAGATATGTAGTGGATGGGATTGGTCAGAATTCCTTTTAATTGGTCAGAATTAATTTGGTAGTAGATGGGATTGGTCAGAATTCCTTTGGAAGCAAGTAGCATTGGTCAGAATTAATTTTAATTGGTCAGATTTTCTTTGGTAATTGAAGGGATTGATCAGAATTCCAGACTTCCGTAGATAGAAGGTCGAGGAGGATGAGGACAGATGACAGCTTGGCTGATCTAGCAACATGTAGTTTTTCTCAGACTTGTTGGGATCTTGGTGGTTGTTCTGTGATAGACAGACAGACAGACAGTTGATTATACACGATGCTTTCAAGAATTTGGGAAAGAAAAGAGAGAAGTGATAGCGGTCTGTAGTTACTGATGTCTGATTGATCCAGAGAAGGTTTCTTCAGGATGGGAATAACCCTTGCTTTCTTGAAGATAGTTGGTACAGTACTGTAATAAGGAGGAGGCATACGGCTGTGGATCCATGTGCAGCAGAGGTGTTTATTAGAAAACACTGACAGGGTCGTACAGGCAGAGATCAGAACGGGCAAAACAGCAGTGAGAGAGAGAAGGCAGAATCAGAATCAGGGACAGGCAAAAGGTCGGGACAGGCGGCAATCAATCAGAATATCAAGAGGCAAAACAGGACAGGAAAACCAGGAACACAGGAATACAGAAAACGCTCAGAATGACTGTACTAAGACTAGTCGAGACCTCGCACAGGTAAGCAGTTCTGGCGTGAATATATACGAGCTGGAGATGAGGAACAGCTGGTGCGGTAATCAGGAAGGGAGGTGGCTGATGGGAAGTGTAGTCCGGAAGCGCGTTAGTACTCAGGGGACGCGTCTCTATGGCGACGCTCGTCCGGCGGTTCGTTACGCGTGACAGAGCCCCCCCCCTGCGAGCGGCTCCCGACGCGAGGACGCACCCAACGCCGGGGCCGACCCCGAGGACGGGGTGCCGGTCTCTCCGGGTGCCGCAGGTGGAATTCGGCCGTGAGCGAAGGATCCAGGATGTCCCCCGCCCTCACCCACGAGCGCTCCTCCGGACCGAAGCCCTCCCAGTCGACCAGGTATTCCAAGAGGCCCCTCCGACGTCTGGAGTTGAGTAATTCGCGAACTAGATAGGACTCCTCGCCGTCGATCATTAGCGGCGGCGGTGCGGGTAGGTCCACGGGAGGACCGGGGCCCCCTCTCGGCTCGCCGGCCGGTTTCAGCAGCGAGACGTGGAAGGTCGGGGAAATGCGGTAGGCGGCAGGCAGCGAGAGGCGGTACGAGACGGGGTTAATACGCCTGAGGATTCGGAACGGACCCACGTACCGAGGACTGAGCTTGCGGCAGGGTAGACGGAGACGGATGTCGCGAGTCGAAAGCCAAACCCACTGGCCGGGTTGGTACTCTGGATGTGACCTGCGATGTCTGTCCGCCTGGGTTTTTTGCACCCTGACGGCTCTCCGTAGTTGCCGGTGGGCCTTGGTCCATGTCTCCCCGCTCCGATGAAACCAGTCATCAACGGCCGGCAGGTCGGTGGGCGTGTCGGACCAGGGAAATAAGGGAGGCTGGAAGCCGAGGACGCACTGAAAGGGCGTCAGCCCCGTGGCGGGTTTGACGAGTGAGTTCTGTGCATATTCGGCCCACATCAGGTACCGGCTCCACTCGTTCTGGTTGTGGTGACAGTACGTCCGGAGAAAGCGGATGATTTCCTGGTTGAGTCGTTCCGTCTGTCCATTGGACTGTGGATGGTATCCCGAAGTGAGACTAACGGTAACGTTTAGCCGCTTGAAAAAAGCTTTCCAGACCCGTGAGGTGAACTGAGGACCTCTGTCCGAGACGATGTCTTCTGGGAGACCATAGAAGCGAAAGACGTGGTTGCAGAGCATCTCCGCAGTTTCGAAGGCGGAGGGAAGCTTGGTTAGGGGAATCAATCGGCAGGCTTTCGAGAATCGGTCGATCACGGTCAGAATGGTGGTGTAGTTGTTGGACAGAGGCAAATCTGTAATGAAGTCTAATGCAATGTGCGCCCAGGGACGTTGTGGGACTGGTAGAGGATGTAGTAAGCCCGCGGGTAATTGGTGAGAGGCTTTAGTGGTCTGGCACACCGCGCAGCTGTGGACGTGCTCGCGTGTGTCTGCTGCCAGAGACGGCCACCAGAACTCGTTCTGGACCAGGTGGGTTGTCGCGGTTATGCCGGGGTGGCCGGAGGCCGGGCTTGCGTGTAGCAGGTTGAGGAGCGGGGCGCGCAGGTGCTCCGGTACGTACGTCTTTTCGGTAGGACATTCGCTCGGAGGCGGTGTTTGGGCGTTGGCGTTGGCGATCTCGGTCATGATGTCCCACTGGATGGGTGCTATGATTCGAGTCTCAGGGAGGATCGGCTCGGGGAGCGTGTGCGAGTCCGTCTCTCGGTGAATGCGAGACAAGGCGTCGGCTTTGATGTTCTTGCTCCCTGGCCTGTACGTCACGGTGAATTGGAACCGAGTGAAGAACATGGTCCATCGGGCTTGGCGTGGGTTCATTCGTTTGGCAGAACGTAGGTACTCCAGATTACGGTGGTCAGTGAGAACGGTAAAAGGATGCCGTGCGCCCTCCAGCCAGTGCCGCCACTCCTCTAGTGCTGCTTTCATAGCTAGGAGTTCACGATCTCCAACGTCGTAGTTCCGTTCTGCCGGGGATAGTTTGCGGGAGAAATAGGCACAGGGGAACATCTTATCGGCGGGTCCCTGTCGTTGAGAGAGAACGGCGCCGATTCCCGTGTTGGAGGCGTCCACCTCGACGGTGAATGGTCGGTTAGGGTCTGGGTGGTGGAGGATCGGGGCTGTGGTGAAGCTCTCCTTTAATTGGCCGAACGCTTTGTGTGCCTCCGGCGACCAGGTGAGCTGAGTGGGAGCCTGCCGTGTCATCGAGGTGAGGGGCGCAGCGATGGTGCTGAAGCCACGAATGAAGCGACGGTAGAAATTCGCGAACCCCAGGAAGCGTTGGAGCTCTTTGATGGTCCGTGGTCTGGGCCACCGTAGCACTGCTTGCACTTTAGTGTCATCCATTGCGACACCGTCTGCTGAGATGACGTACCCAAGGAAGGATGTCGCGGTTTGGTGAAACTCGCACTTCTCCGCTTTGGCGTATAAACGGTGCTGGATGAGGCGTTGCAACACCGCCCTCACGTGTTGAATGTGGTCCTCCTTGTTCTCTGAATAGACGAGAATGTCGTCGATGTAGACGATCACGCAGCGGTCGAGCATGTCCCGGAACACATCGTTTATAAAGGACTGAAAGACCGCTGGACTGTTCGCTAGGCCGAACGGCATGACCGAATATTCGTAGTGACCGGATTGTGTCGAGAAGGCGGTTTTCCACTCATCTCCTGGTCTGATGCGGATGAGGTTGTAAGCGCAGCGGAGGTCAAGCTTCGTGAAGTATCGCGCGCGGCGGAGTTGCTCTAAGGCTGACGGGACGAGAGGCAGAGGGTACCGGAACTTCACGGTGAGGTCGTTGAGGGCTCGGTAGTCAATGCACGGACGGAGCCCCCCGTCCTTCTTCTTGACAAAGAAGAACCCCGACGACGCCGGTGACACGGAAGGACGAATGAACCCCTTTTTCAGTTCTTCCTGGATATAGGCATTCATGGCCGTGGACTCCGTTTGTGAGAGTGGGAAGATTCTCCCTCTAGGTGGTGTTACCCCGGGCAGTAGGTCGATGGCGCAGTCACAGGCGCGATGAGGAGGTAGTTCCGTAGCCTTGATCTTACTGAATGCCTCTGCGAGGTCCAGGTACTCGTCGGGGAGATTGGGGGTCTCGGTGGAGATGAGTGTGGTGTCTGTGGTGTTGATCTGGCACGGTTCTGCTGTAACACGGCGGTGCGCGGTACATGCGCAGCCCCATCTGGTGATGCGCAGCTTGGACCAGGAGATGGTTGGGTCGTGGAGTTGAAGCCATGGTAGGCCAAGGATGAGGGCGTGCCGTGGGGAGTGGATGATGTGGAAGGAGAGGCGCTCCTGGTGTTGGTCCCCCACCTGCATGCTGAGTCTCCGGGTTAGGTGTGTCACACGCCCCTCTCCTAGCGGTCGTCCATCTATCGCCTCCACTGCTAAGGGAAACACAGAGGGAATCACAGGGACGTTATGGGTGTGGACAAAGTCCCAAGACATAAAATTACCGGCCGCGCCCGAGTCGATCAGGGCACCGATCTCCACATTCACCCCCCGAATCCTGAGCCGTACACTGATCTTGGCGCAGCTCGGTGAGTACGGGGTGACGGAGCGTTGACTCACCGGAGGGTATCGCCCTCGTTGAGGTCTGGTAGGGCAGGTCGACAGTCGGTGTCCCGGTTCCCCGCAGTAAAGGCAGAGACGGAGCCGGAAGCGACGATCTCGTTCCTCCAGCGTGAGGTGCGTGTAATCGACCTGCATGGGTTCAGAGTATTCGGCGCGTGTAAGGCGGGTGGCGGTGCGCGGAGGGGCTCGCGCCCGACGGGAGCGCATCAGATTGTCTAGCTGGATTGAGAGGTCCACGAACTCGGACAGGTTCCTTCCCTCATCCCGGCAAGCCAACTCAGCCTGGAGATCAGGATGCAGACCCTTGCGGTAGAGCAGTCGCAGGGGGCGTTCCCCCCAACCTGCTTCAGCGGCGAGAGTGCGGAACGTCAGAGCATACTCCGCCGCGGTGCCATCGCCCTGAGATAAGGCCAGGAGGCGCTCCTCCGCGCTCTCCCCAGATGCGGAGTGGTCGAACACGGTCCGAAACCGGGCGAGGAAAGCCTCGAACGTGGGGAAGGCGTTCTCTCCCCACACAGCGGTAGCCCACTCCAGTGCCCTTCCTGTAAGCAGGGAACAGACAAAGGCGATGCGGCTGTCCTCCGTGGTGTACAGGGCCGGTTGCTGTGCCACGAACAGTGAGCACTGCATCAGGAAGCCCCTACAACCTCCCGGTTCGCCGTTAAATTTTTCTGGAAGGGCGAGACGGGGTCCGGTGGTCGCAGGTGCGTGGTACGCCGCGGCCTGGGGAGTCGGTGCCGGGACTGGGGGATTCGGCGAAGCGGCGGCTCCATGCAGACCTTGCAGTGCCGCGGCGAGCTCCTGTGTGAGCTGAGTGAGGCGTGTCAGCTGTTGGTGGTGGCCGGCGAGTTGCTGAGCCTGACTGGTGACCTGAGTGGTCAGCTGCGCGACAGCTGCTGGATCCTCTGTTGGCGAGGTCTCCTGTAATAAGGAGGAGGCATACGGCTGTGGATCCATGTGCAGCAGAGGTGTTTATTAGAAAACACTGACAGGGTCGTACAGGCAGAGATCAGAACGGGCAAAACAGCAGTGAGAGAGAGAAGGCAGAATCAGAATCAGGGACAGGCAAAAGGTCGGGACAGGCGGCAATCAATCAGAATATCAAGAGGCAAAACAGGACAGGAAAACCAGGAACACAGGAATACAGAAAACGCTCAGAATGACTGTACTAAGACTAGTCGAGACCTCGCACAGGTAAGCAGTTCTGGCGTGAATATATACGAGCCGGAGATGAGGAACAGCTGGTGCGGTAATCAGGAAGGGAGGTGGCTGATGGGAAGTGTAGTCCGGAAGCGCGTTAGTACTCAGGGGACGCGTCTCTATGGCGACGCTCGTCCGGCGGTTCGTTACGCGTGACAAGTACATTCCAATTATTTTCAATTGGGCAGAATTCCTTTGGCAGGAAGTAGCTTAAGTCAGAATTCCTTTTAGTTGATCAGATTTTCTTTGGTAGTTAATGGTATTGATAGAAATTCCTTTGGTACTGTAGTTAATTGGATTAATCGAAATTCCTTTGACAGTAAGGAGCATTGGTCAGAATAGCTTTGAAAGTGGATGGGGTAGATAAGAATACTTATGGTAATGGGCAGAATTGGTTAATATTCGTATGGTAGTGGACTGGACTGGACAGAATTCCTTTGACGGCTAGTACGATTGGTCAGAATTCCTTTGATAGGGGATGAAATTGGTCAGACAGAATTCCTTTTGCTAGCAAGTGGAATTAGTCAAAATTCTTTCAGACTTGGGTGAACTTGGTCAAGAGTGTCTGAAGGAGTGAAGTGGATCAATCAGAATGGATTCTGGAGTTGGTCTGATTGGTCAGTGGTGCCTGTGTGAGTGGACAAGTGGACAATACTTTAAGAAGTGGGTTGTTGTGGGATGTTTAAATGGCCCTATGCATGCCACAACCCCTGGGGACACTTCAGGAACCTTCAGTTCTATGTACAACCCAAAACATACATATTTTCATGGCAATCAAGCACAGTCTACCTGGATTTTATGACTGTGTGAACAGGCGTCTTTACTGCATACACAAGACTGTACAGCAAAGCTGAGAGGGATATTTTCCAAGTCAAAGAAATTAAGAAGGTTATTAAAATAGCTCTGATTTCTTTCACCCCATGTGAGGCATTCCTCAATCAGGTCCAAGGCTTTCTCTCCCTCTTGACCTAATTAATCTAGAACGGAACTGAAAACGCCAACGTGAACAGAAGATCCACATCCAGATATCTTACGATGACAGAAGGTGAAGTATTCACCTGACAAAAGTCACATGACCATGACCACCTGCAACAAGTAAATAAATAAATAAATAAATAAATAAATAAATTACCCACGATAAATATCTTCAAACTGCAGGATATATCCAAAATCTCTCTCCAAGGCATCATCTTTAATACTCAACCCTCTTCATTTAAGCTCCCAAAAGGTGTAAATATCACAGCAAACTTTTTTACACTTGGCTGAGGTGTAAAAGTTGGCATATGGATCAAAAAAGATTGCAGAAAAAGGTGATGGAAACAGATTTTTGGAATATATTTTGTCACATAAATACAGTAATACTTAACTAGTTTTACTTTGGAAACACAGTAAAGTTAGGATTAATTAATTAAATAATATTTATTTATTTTTTTTTGCCCACATTCAAATTACACATTTTGTGCCAAAAATGTGTTGGCAAAGTGATTTACATTTTCGAAATTTATATAAAGTAATTAAATAAATAAAGGTCATTTAAAACGACTTTATCTTAAAGATTTTAAGAGATTTATACATTGAAAAACATTTTTGAACACCAGCATAAACCTGAGCATTTTTATGATTATTCTTATTAGTGACACTGACCAGAAAAAAATCTGTTCTGAAATCAATTTATCAATTAATTTTTGGTTTCTTTGATTATTTATTTGCTTGTTTATTTTTTGACATTTGATTTCTTTTTCATTTTCAGAATGTTTTGTTTTATTAATTGCTAAGGTTTGTGCGTTGTTTCTTCATATGGGGTGCCAATACTTTTAGCATGGAGTACGGTTAAGTGTGTAACTGTAGTTTATTTCCCCTTTGAACACCAGAACAGTGTTAATATTCTCAGCGTTAATATTCTGACACGGCTTGTGGCAGGAACAACTGAAGGACTGAAAGAAGGTAAAGTGCTTCAAATACAGTCCACCTTAGCACACCTCTCTGTTTCTCTCTGTCTCTCTCTCTCTCTGTCTCTCTCTCTCTCTCTCTCTGTCTCTCTCTCTCTCTGTCTCTGTCTCTCTCTCTCTCTTTCTCTCTCTCTCTCTATCTCTCTGTCTCTGTCTCTCTCTCTCTCTTTCTCTCTCTCTCTCTATCTCTCTGTCTCTGTCTCTCTCTCTGTCTCTCTCTCTCTCTCTGTGTCTCCCTCTCTCTGTCTCTCTCTCTGTCTGTCTCTCTCTCTCTCTCTGTGTGTCTCCCTCTCTCTCTGTCTCTGTCTCTGTCTCTCTCTCTCTGTCTCTCTCTCTGTCTCTCTCTCTCTCTCTGTCTCCCTCTCTGTTTCTCTCTCTCTCTCTCTCTCTCTCTCTCTCTCTCTCTCTCTCTCTCTCTCTCCCTCTCTCTGTCTCTCTCTCTCTCTCTCTCTCTCTCTCTCTCTCTCTCTCTCTCTCTCTCTCTCTCTCTCTTCCCTCCCCACCCCCTTTAACACTGCTGCCCAAAGCTGGCCTGGCATCTCCATTGGCATGCATCATGCAGTAAATTAATCTGATGGTCCCTCAATTTTTATTTATTTATTTTTTTATACAGACACTATTTTGGAGGCTGTTAGCTGACTGTTTTATTAGATTATTATTAGTGGTGAGTGGGCGCTTTCCAGTCTAAGAGGTACAGAAATGCTGTAGCTCTGGCTCGTTTCCACAGAGAGAGAGAGAGAGAAAGAGAGAGAGAGAGAGAAAGAGAGAGAGAGAGAGAGACAGAGGTGGACAATGGGTGGAGAGTTGCAATAAAATAATTAGAATCATGAATCTAAATTAATGATGTAATTCCGGTTTTACAGAAAAAAATCACGTATATATATATATATATATATATATATATATATATATATATATATATATATGCATGCTCTTGTTATGACTCGTTATCGTTGCTATAGTAACAGCTCAATCAACTGATTATTCGTTTATTTTAAATGACCCTTTTTTCCCCTCACACAGACATAAAGCTTCCCAGGTTTGTTTGTTGGAATTAAATTAAAGAATAAATGAATTAAAGGATATCTACAGATTACTAAATAAATAAAATATTTAGTCAAACGTATTCAAGATATGTGATGTGTGTGCATGTGTGTGTGTGTGTGGTTGCCTTTAGAAAATCACTGGATGACTGAAGGATGTTTGACTGAGAGAGAAAGTTGCACTGTAACACATGAAGACATTCATTCACTCTCTCATTTTCTACCGCTTATCCGAACTACCTCGGGTCACAGGGAGCCTGTTCCTATCTCAGGCGTCATCGGGCATCAAGGCAGGATACACCCTGGACGGAGTGCCAATCCATCGCAGGGCACACACACACACTCTCTCATTCACTCACGCAATCACACACTACGGACAATTTTCCAGAGATGCCAATCAACCTACCATGCATGTCTTTGGACCGGGGGAGGAAACCAGAGTACCCGGAGGAAACCCCCGAGGCACGGGGAGAACATGCAAACTCCACACACACAAGGCGGAGGCGGGAATCGAACCTCCAACCCTGGAGGTGTGAGGCGAACGTGCTAACCACTAAGCCACCGTGCCCCCCACATGAAGGCATCATTCACAAAAAATTTTCATACCGTAAAAATGCCAGGTATAAACATAGACTACATGTAAATAATTATAAAGCCTGTAACTAAGTAGGGCATCATTTTTCTTTTCATAGACAAAGTAGAAAAACACATTGTTTTACTACTGAATCAAACACTCGCCTTTTTTTTTTTTTTTTTAATAATCCCTGTGTATATTAAGCCCACTGTAGTCGTTAATCACGATAATAACACAAGTAAAGCCAAACACTTGCGTGAGAAATTATTCTAATAGAAACACAAGGTGTGTGTGTTGCTCATTTGAGTCCTCTGTTAAATACACTGAATCCTGACTGGAACATCTGTTGGGAAAACACAGAGGTGTGAATGAATTGAACAGATGTGTGTTATTCTGCTGATTATTATTGAAAATCGTCGTTGGATTATATCTAGACATTAGCGGTGCATAAGGTAAAATAAAAAAAAAAATGTTCAAAAAAAATGCTTGGCCCCCGTACTGTACATCTCGCTCCTCTACAGTACGTATACAGGGATCCGTAAGTGAAGTTTTAGCTTTACCTCACAAAGCACTGACACTAGAGACTCCGTCCCTTAACGCTAACTAACCAGCTCCTTCTACCGTACAGTGGCGCGTCTATCGTGGATACGTTGTTGCTATAGAAACAATTCCTGACCAATCAGAATAAAATCCAACATCACTGTGATGTCATAGATTTTAGCCATTTGGTTGCTTGCTCTGAATGGAGCCCTGAAGGACTTTACCTTTACTTCCTTACTGTCAGCGCTTCTACTGAAAAATCCTCTGCCTCTGTGCCGGGGGACTGCGAGAAAAGGGCACGGAACTGCAGCGTCAGCGTTTTCACACCGCTTCCTTACTGTCGCTCTGGACATAATGGCTCGCATTTACAAATAATGCCCTTTGTTCGGCACGGACTCGGTTTTAATGCAATCTCGATTTGTAACTGCTTGTTATTATAATGTTACAGTATAATATTTATATTATTAGTGTGAGATCGTAGGATCGTTACTGTGATGAAGTGGTGGTAGGTCTTTGTGTTTAAAATGATAAACCTTTTCAGGCAAAACTACAGTAAGCTTGGGGGTATTTTTTGTTCCCCTCAAGGCTTAAGTAGGATTAAAAAAAAGCAAAACAAAATATTTATCAAGACATTTCTGTTCATTCATTCATTCATTCATTCATTCATTCATTCATTAACCTTTGCTGAGTGTTTTTTGGAGTTCTTCACTGCCAAAGCTCTCTCAGATTCACGTGCATGTAACATGAGTACAACCATCATAAAATAGAAAGGAATTACTGTACATATGTGTACGCAGTGGTAAGACTTTAAAAGGATAATGATGTGCTTGGGATTGTGCCGAATCGAGTCGTTACACAAAACAAAAAAAAAGTTTTGTCACAAATTTATAAAACAGACACATTTTTTGTCACACCAATCACAAAATAACTCCCAGAACCTAAATCACATGGTATGCTTGATTCATTTGATTCTTGGAGTCGATTCAGTTTGCCGCAGAGTTCAATTACTTTCTTAGTAGATATCAGCTGTACATAAGCAGATCTGAGACTCCTCTATGTATCTCCAGGCTCCTCTATGTTTCTCTGTGTATTAGAAAGAACTCCTAAAATCTTCCCATGGTCGACATGTCAGAACATATAAGAGAGGTAACACGAGTGCAGACCCTTTAAACTGTTACAGCGTGGGGCTGTTAATGTGTTGTCTAATACACTACACAGTACACTGAACGTGTTAAATGGTTCAGATTCCATCCCAAAGGCCTGTGTGACAGCGGAGCAGGGCTCAGAAATGTTCCGACCTTCTGTCGGTTGTGAGTTTTGTCTAGCTCCGAGCCATGTCTCTATTACAGCTGTCTGTTTGCTAATTCACTCTCAGTAACATGACAGAGCAGGAGCATCCATCCCAGCTTCATTAGCATGCAGAGCTTTAGGCTAGCTCACATAACAACCGGAGAGAAACACAGATATGACTTCTACAGCTCTGATCAGCTCGGGAGAGAGAGAGGGAGAGAGAGAGAGAGAGAGAGAGAGAGAGAGAGAGAGAGAGAGAGAGAGAGAGAGAGAGAGACAGAGAGAGAGAAAGACAGAGACAGAGAGAGAGACTCACAAGAGATGAAATACTGAGCATCTTCAGAAATACATGTGTTATGTGAGTGAATGATTTAAAAAGTTAATAATTTAGTGAGTGAATTAATGAATGAGGGTGTAAATGAGTGATTGAGTTTGCGAGAGAGTTTGAGAGTGACTGAGTAAATGAATGAGTGTGTAAATGAGTGAGTGTGTAAATAAGTGAGTGAGTGTGTAAATGAATGAGTGAGTGAGTGATTGAGTGTTTAAATGAGTGAGTGTTTAAATGAGTGAGTGTTTAAATGAGTGAGTGTGTAAATGAGTGAGTGAGTGTGTAAAAGAGTGCGTGTGTAAATGAGTGAGTGAGTGTGTAAATGAGTGAGTGAGTGAGTGAGTGAGTGAGTGAATGAGGAAGTGAGTGATTGTGTAAATGAGTGAGTGAGTGTGTAAATGAATGAGTGCGTGTGTAAATGAGTGAGTGAGTGAATGAATGAGGAAGTGAGTGATTGTGTAAATGAGTGAGTGTGTAATTGAATGAGTGAGTGTGTAAATGAGTGAGTGAGTGAATGAATGAGGAAGTGAGTGAGTGTGTAAATGAGTGAGTGAGTGAATGAGGAAGTGAGTGAGTAAATGAGTGTTTAAATGAGTGTTTAAATGAGTGAGTGTGTAAACGAGTGAGTGTGTAAATGAGTGAGTGTGTAAATGAGTGAGTGAGTGAGTGAATGAATGAGGAAGTGAGTGAGTGTCTAAATGAGTGAGTGTGTAATTGAATGAGTGAGTGAATGAGGAAGTGAGTGAGTAAATGATTGTTTAAAGGAGTGAGTGTGTAAATGAATGAGTGAGTGAATGAGGAAGTGAGTGAGTGAGTGAGTGAGTGAGTGAGTGAGTAAATGAATAAGTGAGTGAGTGAGTGAATGAATGAGGAAGTGAGTGAGTGAGCGAGTGAAAGTGTAAATGAGTGAGTGAGTGAGAGAATGAGAAAGTGAGTGAGTGAGTGAGAGAATGAGAAATTGAGACAGTGAGTGAGTGAGTGAGAGAATGAGAAAGTGAGTGAGAGAATGAGAAAGTGAGTGAGTGAGTGAGTGAGTGAGTGAGTGAGTGAGTGAGAGAATGAGAAAGTGAGTGAGTGAGTGAAAGTGTAAATGAGTGAGTGAGTCAGTGAGTGAGAGAATGAGAAAGTGAGTGAGTGAGTGAGTGAAAGTGTAAATGAGTAAGTGAGTGAGTGAGAGAATGAGAAAGTGAGTGAGTGAGTGAGTGAGAGAATGAGGAAGTGTGTGAGTGAGCGAGTGAAAGTGTAAATGAGTG
>NC_083471.1:2768432-2810932 GCF_030014155.1 Tachysurus vachellii | reverse complement strand
CCAGTTCACCGCTGATTATTCAACATTTTAGAGTTTTAATTTTCTCTCTCGCTTTTTCTTCCCTTTTTCCGTCGTGCTTTTTTTTTTTTTTTTTTTACTTTTTTCCGTCGGAGAAGTGCAGCATATGCAAATGTTAACACCACCGAGACCAATTACTGTATATGCCAAGCCTATTTTGGAGCAAATGACAGTTATTGAGGACTCTGTTGGGACTTTCTTTTTATGAGAATCTTCACCTTGGTGATTGAAAACCAAATTGGATTCCAAGGATTTACTCGCTGTTGTCTTCCAGCTTCTGTAAAAAAATCTGCTTATGACTCAAAGAAATCAATTGTACAATTTTTTGTCAGACAGAAATGAATCAGATTGTACAAAAAGAGGTGTGAATGAAAGCAGCAGGACTATGACATGAAAGAGCAAAGTGACAATCTGCCCTTTTTACTGCTATGTGTGATGTCATCATTCTATACCTAGACTCCGCCCATTGTCCCATTTCTGAATACATTTACATGTTGTCCGTTCTCTCTCTCTCTCTCTCTCTCTCTCTCTCTCTCTCTCTCTCTCTCTCTCTCTCTCTGCCACTGGAGACTCCTTCCTGCCGTGTCCCCATACCAGTCCCTGTAGATGAGCGGTTACTATAGAAACGATAACGTACCTATATGACGAGAGCGTTGATATAAATCGGTGATGTCTGCCTGCACCACCGGCTCGAGGTGCATCGAGTCATGAATCCAAACTTTCTGGAGGAGCTGAAGTTCCTGTAATCCTTCCGGTTGTCTGAAGTTTTCAGAACTTGTGAGTTTCTATGAATCCACAGTTTCCGCTCCATATTCAGGATTCTACGCTGCAGGAGAATCGTCTCTACAGCTTAAAAAAAGAAAGCGAACTTTTTTCTTTTTGGCAGCAAAAAAAGCAACACTAGCCAATATCCATCCATCCTGTGACCTTGTAGAAGAACAGAATCTTCAGTACACACCTGTTTTCCTCTCCGTCCCAATCTCAATCTCTCTCTCTCTTTCTCTGTCTTTCATTTTATTTTCACCTCTTTTTGTCTCTCTCTCTCTCTTATTCTCTGACTCTCTATATTTCAGTTTCTCTCTATAATATTTTTGCCTCTCTCTCTCTCTCTCTCTCTCTCTCTATTTCTCTCTCTCTCTCTCTCTCTCTCTCTCTCTCTCTCTCTCTCTTTCTCTGTCCTTCAGTTTATTTTCACCTCTTTTTGTCTTTCACTCAGTCTCTCTCTCTCTCTCTCTCTCTCTCTCTCTCTCTCTCTCGCTCTTATTCTCTCACTCTCTGTCTTTCAATTTCTCTCTATTCTATTTTTGCCTGTTACACACTCTCTCTCTCTCTGTCTCTCTCTCTCTCTCTCTCTCTCTCTCTCTCTCTCTCTCTCTCTCTCTCTGTCTTTCAGTTTATTTTCACCTCCTTTTGTCTTTCACTCAGTCTCTCTCTCTCTCTCTCTTATTCTCTCACTCTCTGTCTTTCAGTTTCTCTCTATAATATTTTTGCCTCTCTCTCTCTCTCTCTCTCTCTCTCTCTCTCTATTTCTCTCTCTCTCTCTCTCTCTCTCTCTCTCTCTTTCTCCGTCCTTCAGTTTATTTTCACCTCTTTTTGTCTTTCACTCAGTCTCTCTCTCTCTCTCTCTCTCTCTCTCTCTCTCTCTCTCTCTCTCTCTCTCTCGCTCTTATTCTCTCACTCTCTGTCTTTCAATTTCTCTCTATTCTATTTTTGCCTGTTACACACTCTCTCTCTCTCTGTCTCTCTCTCTCTCTCTCTCTCTCTCTCTCTCTCTCTCTCTCTCTCTCTCTCTCTCTCTCTGTCTTTCAGTTTATTTTCACCTCTTTTTGTCTTTCACTCAGTCTCTCTCTCTCTCTTATTCTCTCACTCTCTGTCTTTCAATTTCTCTCTATCCTATTTTTGCCTGTTACTCTCTCTCTCTCTCTCTCTCTCTCTCTCTCTCTCTCTCTCTCTCTCTCTCTCTCTCTCTCTCAGTGAAGAGCCCAACCTGTCCTATTTCTGACACACACACACACACACACACACACACACACACACACACACACATGCACACGCACACGCACACACACACACTCCTCTCTGCTGGTAGTGACAACCTTTACCACCAACACACCTGTTTTCCTCTCCAGTTCCCTTTCTTTCACCAACACATCCCTCAAGCCCTCGTTTCTTCCGTCCTTCACTCCTCCCCACATCTGTTCACGCCGCATGTCTAACAGCGCACACCAGCACTCTCTGTCCTCCACGTACCTGCAGATCTGCTATAAAAATCTGCACCTAATACATTAATAATGTCTAAAACTGGACTGTAAAAGCGACAGAGCAAACAAGCTTCACTAAAATTCTGAAAATCTAACGCTGCACACACACAAAGAAATAAATAAATCAACAGAATTCAGTCTAGAAAAAAAACTACATTTTTAATATTGATCATATTCTTTTATTACATTTCTGCCCACTATTTTATTTTATTTAATTTTTTTTTACAAGAAATTTAGAACTGTACAGTAGGTAGGTCGGCTTCACCATATTTAATGATCTTACTGTATTTTCCGCACTATAAAGCGCACCGGATTATAAAGCGCAGTCTTAATTACGGGGTCTAT
The DNA here is from genome assembly GCF_030014155.1 of Tachysurus vachellii. NCBI lineage: Eukaryota > Metazoa > Chordata > Actinopteri > Siluriformes > Bagridae > Tachysurus > Tachysurus vachellii. The sequence goes on along the minus strand of NC_083471.1, from coordinate 2,808,308 downwards.
TTCTGTACTTAACCCATACATAAGGCGCACCGTATTATAAGGCGCATGCTAAAACATACGGTCTACAAAAAAAGGTAACGGAAGCAAAACAGTGAGTTTAGTTGAACTTTATTCTACTATTTAACAATACACACACATAATTTTTTAATTAATCTTCTCCCACAAATCCATCAGAGTCCTCATCTACTGTGTCTTCTTAACTTGGCGCAGTTCATTTTCTTGCTTCTTCACTTCCGAACCATAGATTCATTGATGTTGAATTCTTTCGCAGCTGCTCTATTCCCATTTACAACCGCGTAACTGATAGCCTGTAGTTTGAATTGTGCCTCGTAAGCATTTGATTTTTATTGGCGGATGGCAAACCAACTTAAGGTGCATTTACCGCCACCTACTGGACTGGAGTGTGGAGCGCATAATGGTTAGGAAGAAACAAATGTTGTTTTGCAACATACCGGTAGTATACTGTACCTACCGGAGGCGTGGCGGAGGTAAGCGTATGTACTGTACGTATTACGTAATGTTCTCTGATTGGTTTATCGCTGCCAGCGTACGTAGTGTATGTATTATGTCCCTGTGTCAGCGGGAAATGGTCGGACAGTCAATCAAGCGGAGCGCTTACCAAAGTAGCACAACAACATTTTTACAGATTTTTGGAACTCGGTGAACACATAAGGCGCACCGGATTATTAGGCGCACGGCAGATTTTTGAGAAAATTTAAGGGTCTTAGGTGTGCCTTATAGTGCGGAAAATACGGTAAACATCCCATCAATTTTAAATTTACATTTTTAAAAAAACGTTTTCAGATTTAAGTAAAAATCTGACGTATAGTTTACATTAAAATATGACGTTTCTCAACAAAATGTCATTGTTTTTCACAAAACCTAAAAACATTCCTAATGCTGAGATTGAACGACGTTGAGTGAGCATTTATGGAATGTTGTGGATTAAATTCTTCTTATCTAGAAGACTAAAAAAAAACTAAAAACAAAAAGTTAGCTAATGTAAAGAAACTAAATACTAAACGCACGGAGTTAAAAATCAGTGGTGAGACTTTGCAAAGTTCATCTAAAGGTTGGCTGTAAATCCCTGAATATCTGAAGGAGCTTTATATCATGACACAGGTAGGAGTGATGAAGACGCCGGGGGCCAAGGGCCGGTCACTCGGAGCAGGGTTTACAAACTTAGAGCTGTTTCTTCAAAATACTTGTTAACAGTTTAAAAAAAAGTTGAGCAAAACCTTTCTGATTATAGAAACATTATAGAAACATAAAGAATTCTGTTTGTAGAATCTTCCAGAAACAGAAAAGCCGCCGAACAAATCACTGTGAACGACCTGTTACTATAGAAACAGGTTAGGTAACAAAAATGGTGTCGATATATTTGCCTTATTTATCATTTAAAAAAAACAAAGGAATCTTTTCTGGGGTCTAGCTCGAGTTTAGGAGATTGGTTAAGTCTGAGTTTCATGATCTCGAGCACGTTCAACACTTCTAATAAACATCTAATAAACAACTTCTCCAGAGCGAGGAACCTGCCGTAATTGCTCTCTTAGCAGTGAAACGAGGAGCTAAAAGCGCTGTGATTAATACTGTGTGACTGATTCACAGCTGTATCCACATCTGTTGCTGCTCAATGGGGAACAAAAGGCAATTTAGTAGCGATGCAATGACAAAAAACTGAGCTTTCAGCCTGGCAGGTCAGCATATGGAGAAGAAGCCTGAATGTAGTCTGTAATTAGTAGGAATTAGTTTGGGTTCTATGAAAAAAATAAAACTGTATGGAATATTCACGGTCATGTTATTAAATCGGGAGGCACGGTGGCTTAGTGTTTAGCACGTTCACCTCACACCTCCAGGGTTGGGGGTTCGATTCCCACCTCCTCCTTGTGTGTGTGGAGTTTGCATGTTCTCCCCGTGCCTCGGGGGTTTCCTCCGGGTACTCCGGTTTCCTCCCCGGTCCAAAGACATACATGGTAGGTTGATTGGCATCTCTGGAAAATTGTCCGTAGTGTGTGATTGCGTGAGTGAATGAGAGTGTGTGTGTCCTGTGATGGGTTGGCACTCCATCCAGCGTGTATCCTGCCTTGATGCCCGATGACGCCTGAGATAGGCACAGGCTCCCCGTGACCCGAGGTAGTTCGGATAAGCGGTAGAAAATGAATGAATGAATGAATGAATGTTATTAAATCTGTGACTAAAAAACTAAAAAAAATAAATAAAACGAACTTGAACCTTCAGGAAACTGTTCAGTAACATGATGCTACCACAATCATGCTTCACTCTCGCTCTCCAGATGTAACAAGATAGATAGATAGATAGATAGATAGATAGATAGATAGATAGATAGATAGATAGATAGATTTCTCCAGGTTATATATTAAAAATGTACTGGATAGTTGCACATTCTAGATATAAACCTTCGCTGGCCATTTTATTAGGAACACCTGGTATCTCTGTGTTAACGTGAGGATTTCAGAAACTGCTGATCTTCTGCTGGGGTTTTCACACAACACAATATCTAGCGTTTCCATAGAATGGAGTGTGTGACAGTTCTGTATCTTGTTGAGGAAATGAGGAAAATGCCTAGATTAGTTTTAGCTCCCAGGAAGGATACGATAAAAATCTAATTTGCGGCTGATCCGCTTTGCTCGAAGGTTGTTTTATTTTTGGAGCACATACAAAGTGGATTTGATAAATGAGGTTTAAAGTTTGGGATATAATTTTACAACCAAAGCTGATTCGTCTCCTGTAACTTGGTCCTGGAGATGCAGAGACACTCAGACTCAGATGAGAGAGAATGCCAGACTTCTTTAAAAAGGCATGTTGGAGAATATAAAGGTGGAAAAAAGGTTTTCTAGTGAAATGAGAGAAAACTTTTACTTTTAAGCAACGTAAAAAATGGTTATATTTGCTATATTTTACCCTATAAACTGTTTCCTTACAGTGCAGCATGGTGTCCGTAGCCTCAGGATAAGAGTTCCTTCCTTTATTACAAAAGTTTTACTGATATTTTTTCCAAAAATATTTGCTTTTTTTTTTCTGGAGCCTTCCAGGAAACGACAGAGATCTCAGGACTAATCCGATCAAAACTAATGTAGGAGTTTCTCAGTAATCAGGGTAAGAACATACAGTACTGTATGCACTGACATTTTTGTCAACAATAATTGTTTTTGTGACTTTTTTAGTATCAATCAATTCAATCCACTTTCAGTATAAATTCATGATATTAAAAGCTAGTGAATTTATTTCAGAGGCTGTAACACTACAAAAGATCAAGGGGTGTGTGTGTGTGTGTGTGTGTGTGTGTGTGTGTGTGGTAGATGTTCTGGAGAAGGAACGATTGATCGACGTGCCATGCAGCTCTGTGATTTTCCAGCTATCCATCATGATGAAAGAGCAGCAGAACAGGATTACTGAAATCCACAGGAGCTTGACGAGGACCTGAAGCTCTCGGCCATCGGCGCAGGTGAACACTCACTCACTCACTCATCTTCTACCGCTTATCCGAACTATCTCAGGCGTCATCGGGCATCAAGGCAGGATACACCCTGGACGGAGTGCCAACCCATCACAGGGCACACACACTCTCATTCACTCACGCAATCACACACTACAGACAATTTTCCAGAGATGCCAATCAACCTACCATGCATGTCTTTGGACCAGGGGAGGAAACTGGAGTACCCGGAGGAAACCCCCGAGGCACGGGGAGAACATGCAAACTCCACACACACAAGGCGGAGGCGGGAATCGAACCCCCAACCCTGGAGGTGTGAGGCGAACGTGCTAACCACTGAGCCACCGTGCCCCCTCGCAGGTGAACATTTATGATAAAAATACCTACACGCAGACAATAAGGACAGAACAAATGAAACGGCGGCCTTTTATTTTATTTTTACACCTGGAGGTGATTTGTTCATTTCAGTTCATGATGTTATGCTGAAGAGAATCGTGATCTTAGTAAAACAACCTGAAATCAGGAATTCTGGTAAAAAGCCAGAGTTGAAATTTTACTAGGTTTTGGTTGAGACTTAAAACGGTTCCTCTCGGATGGTTCTTTGGAGATCTGGACATGGAACATGGTACGTTTAGGTGTTTGGTCACTTTACTGTACCAGATTCAAATGAACTAGAGAATGATTCTTTTACACATTACCCACAATGCATTAGCATCCCCTGGCGACATCACTGTGGAGGGTGGGTCCATCCTCAAGGGTTCAGCTTGAGCCTCATAACTCTACCTCAAGGGCCACATTTATACAACAGTGTTTCAAATTCTGTTTTCTGGCAGGAGTGGTCCTAGAGGCGGGGCCACAGGGGCCCTGGCCTCTGCTGAAATCTGATTGGCCCCTGATTGGCCCCCGTTCCATCAATCATCGACGAGAAGGGCAACCGGAGAATTTTTCACAACGATCACAGATGCAATTCCACCCCCAAACAATTGGCGGCACTCAAGCATTTGAAAAGGAACGACTGCCGAAACGTATTTGCACCGTACTGAATAAATTATTTTGTGTGCTTGAATGTACCCTGTACTTGGCCCCTGAATCTAACATGTGGCCCCTTAATGGCCCCTGTTGTAGAAAAATCCTAGAACTGCCACTGTTTTCTGGACATTTAAAGGAAAAACCGACTCGTTCAGTAGATTTTCTTTTTCAGACAACTGTTGCCAAAACGAGGTTGGAGGTTTGGAGCCTTACAACAAAGAAGGAATGTTTGTTATGTTGTGCTGTAGGAATTATTCTATTATACATTCATAAATAAATAAATAAATAAATAAATAAATAAATAAATAAATAAATAAATAATCTACTTTATCTTATTATCTCTCCCAATATAAAATTACAACAAAATTTCACCTGAAAAAAAAAGTGCTTAACATAGTGTTCATTATAAGACCGTTCACTTCAGAACACACACACACACACACACACACACACACACACACACACACACACACACCTTGTATTCTTTTTAAATCCTATTTTCCAGTGCAGTGATTGATCATGAATCAGTGTGCGCTTATTGTTTTTTTCCCCGGTAATTATATACACGCTTCTCAAGCTTGTTTGTCTTTCTGTGGTTTTCTTTAAGCTTTGTGAAGTGGAGATAAAACTAGTGCAATTAGTCATGATTATTGTTTATCACTGATTTGTACTTACCGAATGGAAGCTCGGTTGGATCAGGACCAGTTGTTGGCACAGATAATACAGTGAAAATGTGCGAGTGGTGAAGTGTGTGAGACGAACTGAGACGCAACAAACATCAATTCTGTCATATCTAAGTGAAGTAAATACACAGAGATGGAGACCATATTGTGGAATGCTCATTAACTTTATTTCATATTTATTTATTTCTCTGCACCTCTTTTACTAAAAAACAACAACTTTAATTAATATATTTTTTAAAAATATAGGACTAAGTTTAAAATGGTATTAAACTTAAAAAAGATTAATTACAATGAACTTAATTAAGTAACGAATTAACTAATTAATTAATTTATTAATTGATTAAGTGAATAATTGATTAATTAATTGATTAATTTGTTACAATAACTGAATTAGTCCAAGCTGAACATAGATGCAAAATATTTAATAGAATTTATTAAAGAGAATTATTAAAGATGAATAAATAGAATACTATATATTTACTTTCATTTATTTACTCTATTTATTTAAAAATAAAATACTATAACATTGAATAAGAATGACGTGGTTATGAAAATATACGTATATTCAATATTAAAGTTATATTACAAAATGAATCAAATACTGAAATAGTAAACATTTTCGTTAATATTGTCCGATTTTTCTCCCCTACTGATTTGTTCCTAAAAAAATTTTGCGTTTTACTCGATTTGCCCCGGATTCAGTCGTCAAATCCCAAATCTTTTACCACGTCCACTTTCTTAGATGAAAGAAAATCTAAAGCTTTTTTTAATGTGCTCTTAAAACTGAAACGGGAAATTTAAAGTTTGTATCCATGAAAAATAGATTAAGAGAAATGTCGTTCTTCAGAAAGGAAAATAACGATGTCTAGAGTGCGGAGGAAGGAGGAACATTTATTAAAGACATTAAAGTGTTACATTATGGTTCATTTACGAGGAAATTGTGTGTGTGTGTGTGTGTGTGTGTGTGTGTGTGTGTGTGTGTGTTCTATTGTCCGATAGCTCAGTACAAACCCATTTTATCCAAACAGACTTTGGAAAGCTTTTTACTCTCCACACAAAGCCTGATAGAGAGCATGAGATGCTGCAGATGCTCTCTCTCTCTCTCTCTCTCTCTCTCTCTCCCCATATGTATGTGGCAAAGAGAGTGTATTTTTCTGAGAGTGAGTTGTTTTGGGAGTGTTCATACAAATACCAGCGCTTTAGGAGAGAGACAGAGAGAGAGAGAGAGAGAGAGAGAGAGAGAGAGAGAGAGAGAGAGAGAGAGAGAATAGAAATGTAACACAATGCAATTTTATCTATCTATCTATCTATCTATCTATCTATCTATCTATCTATCTATCTATCTATCTATCTATCTATCTATCTATCTATCGATGAAGATAAATGAAACACATGATGAGAGTTACACATCTTACAGACTTTCTAGTTTTCTGATGTTCTTTATCCTACATGTCTGTGATCTCTTCAAACACATTTATTTCGATCTGTTTTCCAAAATGAAACAGATAACTTACTCTACAGCAGCATGAAACCTGACCAGACATTTACTAAGGATGAGTCGACGCTGGAAATGTGTAAATACCACACGATTGTGTTAATAAAAGCTTCATATCTGACCGCTTGCGTCTCTCTTTCTCACTCTCTCTCTCTCTCTCTCTCTCTCTCTCTCTCTCTCTCTCTCTCTCTGTCTCTCTCTCTCTCTCTATCTCTCTCTCTCTCTCTCTCTCTGTCTCTCTCTCTCTCTCTCTCTCTCTCTCTCTCTCTCTCTCTCTGTCTCTCTCTCTCTCTCTCTCTATCTCTCTCTCTCTCTCTCTCTCTCTCTCTCTCTCTCTGTCTCTCTCACTCTCTCTCTCTCTCTCTCTCCCCATATGTATGTGGCAAAGAGAGTGTATTTTTCTGAGAGTGAGTTGTTTTGGGAGTGTTCATACAAATACCAGCGCTTTAGGAGAGAGACAGAGAGAGAGAGAGAGAGAGAGAGAGAGAGAGAGAGAGAGAGAGAGAGAGAGAGAATAGAAATGTAACACAATGCAATTTTATCTATCTATCTATCTATCTATCTATCTATCTATCTATCTATCTATCTATCTATCTATCTATCGATGAAGATAAATGAAACACATGATGAGAGTTACATATCTTAAAGACTTTCTAGTTTTCTGATGTTCTTTATCCTACATGTCTGTGATCTCTTCGAACACATTTATTTCGATCTGTTTTCCAAAATGAAACAGATAACTTACTCTACAGCAGCATGAAACCTGACCAGACATTTACTAAGGATGAGTCGACGCTGGAAATGTGTAAATACCACACGATTGTGTTAATAAAAGCTTCATATCCGACCGCTTGCGTCTCTCTTTCTCTCTCTCTCTCTCTCTCTCTCTCTCTCTCTCTCACTCTCTCTCTCTCTCTCTCTCTCTCTCTCTCTCTCTCTCTCTCTCTCTCTCTCTCTCTCTGTCTCTCTCTCTCTCTCTCTCTCTCTCTCTCTCCTATGTATGTGGCAAAGAGAGTGTATTTTTCTGAGAGTGAGTTGTTTTGGGAGTGTTCATACAAATACCAGCGCTTTAGGAGAGAGACAGAGAGAGAGAGAGAGAGAGAGAGAGAGAGAGAGAGAGAGAGAGAGAGAGAATAGAAATGTAACACAATGCAATTTTATCTATCTATCTATCTATCTATCTATCTATCTATCTATCTATCTATCTATCTATCTATCTATCTATCTATCTATCTATCGATGAAGATAAATGAAACACATGATGAGAGTTACATATCTTACAGACTTTCTAGTTTTCTGATGTTCTTTATCCTACATGTCTGTGATCTCTTCGAACACATTTATTTCGATCTGTTTTCCAAAATGAAACAGATAACTTACTCTACAGCAGCATGAAACCTGACCAGACATTTACTAAGGATGAGTCGACGCTGGAAATGTGTAAATACCACACGATTGTGTTAATAAAAGCTTCATATCTGACCGCTTGCGTCTCTCTTTCTCACTCTCTCTCTCTCTCTCTCTCTCTCTCTCTCTCTCTCTCTCTCTCTCTCTCTGTCTCTCTCTCTCTCTCTATCTCTCTCTCTCTCTCTCTCTCTCTCTCTCTCTCTCTCTCTCTCTCTCTCTCTCTCTCTCTCTCTCTCTCTCTCTCTCTCTCATTCATCAGCGATGTTTTCTAAGCACACACACAAGTTGAGAAATAGGGACTGAAACAAATGGGTTGGTTTATTGATGCCAGCAAGCTGTTTATAATTAATTATTATTATTATAATTGTACTGTGCTCTAGAGAATGATTTTTTTCTAGAATGTTCTCAGACCTGCTCTTTGTCCTCAGCCACACAATCTGCCGTTATAATTAAGAACCAGGTTAAGAACCAGGACCAGGTTCCTTCCAAGGCTTCCGATATGAATCTTTTCTTTCAGCACAGTTACAATAATGACCCAAACCTACAGAGGCAGATATGACTAAGGACCTTTTTACACCTGGTCACTTCATGTGTTTTCTGTGACCCGATAGCTATCCGATGGTAAAAAGACCATCTAAGACCAAGTCTAAATGACCTCCGTAACGTTTTGGAGACGGATATAAATCCGATGGTACAAACCCCTTCAGGAGCTGGTCTGGGACGCATTTCAGATGAAACTGGACAGGTGTAAATGAATGTGGTTGTTCAAGCCACATACGTCAGCGCTATACTCCTCCCAAACGGAAGTACATCACTCACAAGTGACTCACGAGTCGTGCATCGTGCCAGAAACAAATCGTCTGGCGTTTCATTCTAAAACTGGAGACCCAGTTTTGTTCCGCAAAAGAAGCCAGCACTATGTTTTCCCACCAGTGCTGGCTCCGATCTCTCGTTGGGTCTTAAAGCGGCTGCTGCCGCCAGCAAAAATGCAGCATAACCGACGTAACGAGTTTTTTCGTCTTCTTTTTGATTGAGGTCTGAAAACCGCATACACCAAAGCGTGTTCCATTTCAATTACGGCGAAAATTAGGTAAAATATATCTGCATTTTGGGCGGGAGTAGAAAGATCGGATCGATATCCGATTCGCCGAGACGCATTTATGTGGCCTAATGTAAATGGAACAGTTTTAACAAATCAGATAGATATCGGATCAGAGAAAACACACGAAGTGACCAGGTGTAAAAAGGCCCAATGTGTGTAAGGGGAGAGGTTACAGGATGTGGGGTTAGATTTGTGTTCAAGGATTTCAAGTCTGATTTGAGTTGTAGGACTGGAGGTAAAAAGTATGTAATGGAATTTCAGCTTAAATTTGAGTTGAATGGCTTGAGGTACATTTTGATTTATGGCCTATGAGGTTAAATTTGAGTAACAGGACTTGAGGTTAAATTTGATTTGATTAAAAAATTGTAGTTTAAATTTGAGTTATTATATTTTAGTTATGAAATGTGAGTTTAAATCTGATTTATGGGACTTCAGATCAAATCTGATTGAAGGTTCAATTTGAGTCAATGGACCTGAGGTCACATTTGTGTTCTGAGGTTAAATTTGAGTTATGGGACATCATTGTCTCTGTGTTATGTTCAGTAGCATCATGAACACTGTTGCTAGATGTAGCCATAAAAAAAACATATAGTTAATCTCCCACAATGCACTTCAAGAGATTTAGGTAAGGAACCATGGAGTACAGATAGAGAATACCCATAATGCAGCTGGGACACCATTTCACATGTTTTTCAGTCTGAGCGCAGAGACCTGAGGGTTTCTGGGACTAGAATTAATTAGCAGAGCCGGTCTTGGCTGAGGACTTCACAAACACATTTTTGTCAAACCTTTTTTTAAACAAAACTAAAGAATCCCAGCTGAGGATATGCAGAGGCTGAAATAGAGTTAAATCAGCACTTGATCACAACTTGAATCGTTACAGAGTTTAAGGGAAAGAAACGACTAAAAGAGAATTATAAATAATGAACAGATTCCCAGAATAAATCAAAGATCTTTCTTTTCGCCCATGATGTTTCTAAAGAGAGCAGGGGACAGGTTTGAGCTCGCAGAGGAGTTTGATAAACACACCAACACACACACACACTGCATAAACACTGCATAAACACACTGCATAAACACTGCATAAAAAGATGCAGTCGCACACACTATTCTACAAGCACTTGTATGGTCACATATCCACATACACATGCTTAAATAAATAAAACATGTATGCCTGGGTACACACACACACACACACACACAAACAAAAATAGACACTCACTCATGCACATGAATACATAAATAAATACACACACACATTCTATAAAATTAAATACACAACCTCATACATTCAAATACACACATTCATATACTTCATAAACACACAAAAATTGTGTTTACACACACATAAATAGACACACACACGCATCAATAGACACACACACACACACACACACACACACACACACCGATTAGTCTCATTGTGCCTTGCACTCAATGCAGAGCTCCCAGTGGGTAGGAGCAGTATGTGTGTGTGTGTGTGTGTGTGTGTGTGTGTGTGTGTGTGTGTGTGTGTGTATGTATTCTTGTGTATATAACAAAAGCATTTATTAGCTCACACACAGGAGAGAGAAGTATTAGTGTAATAAGCCAACACTCTGTATGTGTGTGTGTGTGTGTGTGTGTGTGTGTGTGTGTGCAAATGAACAACATATGGTGCTTATTGTCATAATAGCACCAATAAAACATACTTGAGTCTATTTCTCTCTCCCGCTCTATAATTTACATATCTAATATTGATTTATTAATGATTTTATTAATTAAATCATTAATAAAATGACTACACTGCTCTAGTTTTTATAAATGTTGATCTTATTTACTTAATTTGTTATCATTTTTTGTTATTATTTGTCATTTTTTCTTAGTTTTTATATCATGAACTTATTATCATTAATGGAAGGAGTCTTCAGTGTTGGCACTTTGTATCAGTCAGATTTTATTATGTGGTACATTTTAAAAATGGCTCGACAGGACACGACCGGCTGAAGCCCCGCCCCCAGAGTCGCATAATGTATAGGTACACGATCATGAAGAAACGCTCATGACGTCGGTGTTAAGTTGTATTGTCATAATAAGAAGTCATAATACACATAGTGCGGTGTCACAACTTTCTCTGTGAACCTGAAACTTTCAAGGACATGTGGTTAAACTGTGTGATTTCCTCCAGAGAGACAGAAAGGAGAGTAAAACAAAAGTAAAAACAGACTTGTTTCATTATTTGTATTCTCATTTCTTTCTCTCTCTCTCTCTCTCTCTCTCTCTCTCTCTCTCTCTCTCTCTCTCTCTCTCTCGCTCTCTCTGTTATGTGAAATGCTGTAGTTAAATGGATTGTTGAAAATATTACATGCTCATATAATAAGATAATTCTGCTTACTGTCATTATTTCCACCATGTGACCCTGTGCTGCTGATCAAAGCCTACAATACTGCATACATCAGGTCCGTTTGGTTTGGATCTTTAACAGAAATTCCAATGAATGCAAGATTTTGTTGAATATGATAAAAAAAAGATTTTCCACTTTCCATTTTCGTTTCTGTATGTAGAGTAGTGTTTAGTCAGGACTTTGTTGGGTTTCTGTATATAGAGTAGTGTTTAGTCAGGACTTTGTTGGGTTTCTGTATATAGAGTAGTGTTTAGTCAGGACTTTGTTGGGTTTCTGTATATAGAGTAGTGTTTAGTCAGGACTTTGTTGGGTTTCTGTATATAGAGTAGTGTTTAGTCAGGACTTTGTTGGGTTTCTGTATATAGAGTAGTGTTTAATCAGGACTTTGTTGGGTTTCTGTATATAGAGTAATGTTTAGTCAGGACGTTGTTGGGTTTCTGTATATAGAGTAGTGTTTAGTCAGGAAGTTGTTGGGTTTCTGTATATAGAGTAGTGTTTAGTCAGGACTTTGTTGGGTTTCTGTATATAGAGTAGTGTTTAGTCAGGAAGTTGTTGGGTTTCTGTATATAGAGTAGTGTTTAGTCAGGAAGTTGTTGGGTTTCTGTATATAGAGTAGTGTTTAGTCAGGAAGTTGTTGGGTTTCTGTATATAGAGTAGTGTTTAGTCAGTACTTTGTTGGGTTTCTGTATATAGAGTAGTGTTTAGTCAGGACTTTGTTGGGTTTCTGTATATAGAGTAGTGTTTAGTCAGGACTTTGTTGGGTTTCTGTATATAGAGTAGTGTTTAGTCAGGATGTTGTTGGGTTTCTGTATATAGAGTAGTGTTTAGTCAGGACTTTGTTGGGTTTCTGTATATAGAGTAGTGTTTAGTCAGGACTTTGTTGGGTTTCTGTATATAGAGTAGTGTTTAGTCAGGACTTTGTTGGGTTTCTGTATATAGAGTAGTGTTTAGTCAGGACTTTGTTGGGTTTCTGTATATAGAGTAGTGTTTAGTCAGGAAGTTGTTGGGTTTCTGTATATAGAGTAGTGTTTAGTCAGGACTTTGTTGGGTTTCTGTATATAGAGTAGTGTTTAGTCAGGAAGTTGTTGGGTTTCTGTATATAGAGTAGTGTTTAGTCAGGAAGTTGTTGGGTTTCTGTATATAGAGTAGTGTTTAGTCAGGAAGTTGTTGGGTTTCTGTATATAGAGTAGTGTTTAGTCAGTACTTTGTTGGGTTTCTGTATATAGAGTAGTGTTTAGTCAGGACTTTGTTGGGTTTCTGTATATAGAGTAGTGTTTAGTCAGGACTTTGTTGGGTTTCTGTATATAGAGTAGTGTTTAGTCAGGACTTTGTTGGGTTTCTGTATATAGAGTAGTGTTTAGTCAGGACTTTGTTGGGTTTCTGTATATAGAGTAGTGTTTAGTCAGGATGTTGTTGGGTTTCTGTATATAGAGTAGTGTTTAGTCAGGACTTTGTTGGGTTTCTGTATATAGAGTAGTGTTTAGTCAGGACTTTGTTGGGTTTCTGTATATAGAGTAGTGTTTAGTCAGGACTTTGTTGGGTTTCTGTATATAGAGTAGTGTTTAGTCAGGATGTTGTTGGGTTTCTGTATATAGAGTAGTGTTTAGTCAGGAAGTTGTTGGGTTTCTGTATATAGAGTAGTGTTTAGTCAGGAAGTTGTTGGGTTTCTGTATATAGAGTAGTGTTTAGTCAGGACTTTGTTGGGTTTCTGTATATAGAGTAGTGTTTAGTCAGGATGTTGTTGGGTTTCTGTATATAGAGTAGTGTTTAGTCAGGAAGTTGTTGGGTTTCTGTATATAGAGTAGTGTTTAGTCAGGACATTGTTGGGTTTCTGTATATAGAGTAGTGTTTAGTCAGGACATTGTTAGGTTTCTGTATATAGAGTAGTGTTTAGTCAGGACTTTGTTGGGTTTCTGTATATAGAGTAGTGTTTAGTCAGGACTTTGTTGGGTTTCTGTATATAGAGTAGTGTTTAGTCAGGACTTTGTTGGGTTTCTGTATATAGAGTAGTGTTTAGTCAGGAAGTTGTTGGGTTTCTGTATATAGAGTAGTGTTTAGTCAGGACTTTGTTGGGTTTCTGTATATAGAGTAGTGTTTAGTCAGGATGTTGTTGGGTTTCTGTATATAGAGTAGTGTTTAGTCAGGAAGTTGTTGGGTTTCTGTATATAGAGTAGTGTTTAGTCAGGATGTTGTTGGGTTTCTGTATATAGAGTAGTGTTTAGTCAGGAAGTTGTTGGGTTTCTGTATATAGAGTAGTGTTTAGTCAGGACTTTGTTGGGTTTCTGTATATAGAGTAGTGTTTAGTCAGGACTTTGTTGGGTTTCTGTATATAGAGTAGTGTTTAGTCAGGAAGTTGTTGGGTTTCTGTATATAGAGTAGTGTTTAGTCAGGACTTTGTTGGGTTTCTGTATATAGAGTAGTGTTTAGTCAGGATGTTGTTGGGTTTCTGTATATAGAGTAGTGTTTAGTCAGGAAGTTGTTGGGTTTCTGTATATAGAGTAGTGTTTAGTCAGGACGCTGTTGGGTTTCTGTATATAGAGTAGTGTTTAGTCAGGACATTGTTGGGTTTCTGTATATAGAGTAGTGTTTAGTCAGGACTTTGTTGGGTTTCTGTATATAGAGTAGTGTTTAGTTAGGATGCCGTTTGCACCGTTTAACAAGGTTTGATTTTCATTTTAAGTAACTCTAAGTTTAGAGTTATTTTCAAATAATTGGACCAACAAACCGTTTTGTCTGGAAGTAAATAGGCAACTAAAGACACAGTCAATACCATTAAAGCATGCAGTCTACACTAAACACTTAACACACTAAACATCCAGGGACAGATTACTGACCAGAACGTCTAGGTTCATGTCCAGGGACCTTCGACAATTAGACAATTACACCAGCAGTTCCTAAACTAGCTCTCATGACCCCATTTGGGGTCGGATCATGAGATGAGATGAAAAGATTTCCTAAATGCCCTGTCCTGCATTTAATTAGTTCCTAGTAACATGAGCTAGGCGCGTTAGCAGAGTAATGTGAATCTTGTAGTTTAAAGGATTCGTGGAAATGAATTGTATCACCATAGCAACATATTGTTTTCAGTTAGTGCAAAATATCGACTGTATCACTGCTTATTAATTAGTGTTTGATGTTACAGCTGTGTTCTCCATCTCCTTCTCTCATATCTGGCTCCAATAGGTTATAGTATATTTCAGAAATTACCTCAGCGACAGACTCGGCTGTGCTCTTTTTCGTAAAGGGTCAGACAGCAGAAATGGAATCAATATCACTAAAGCAGACCTGGAGCTCCAGTTTACCAGCCATCCCATTATCCCCATAGCAGCGTAGGCCTCCTCCTGAGACACTCCATCACCGCGTGTATGTTCGCCTCTAATGCGCCAGCAAATAACTCCACAGCAGGGCGTCTAACCCTAGTGCGTGGGCTTATTAGAGAGAGGAAGAAAAAAAAATCTCCTCACTCTGTAAACTTAATCACGACCCCAGGCCTTGTTACGCACATGAAGGAAGATCAACATCTGCCCCAGCTGAGCCACAGAGTTACTATCCTGGACTAATTAATTCTGGAATAACTGTGCTCAGCGGGTCTTTCATTTAACAACAAATATTCAAATCTTTCACACAGGTCTGGAGAGTTTCTCTCGAGTGTTTTCAGCCTCCGGCTCGACAGAAAAAGGAGTCGGTCTGTTTATGGTGTCTTCAGCTAATCTGCATGTATAGTGAAGGTAAACAGTTTGTTGTGTAAAAGTTCTGGTGAACCGCGTTGTACGTCTACATGCGTCTACACGATCCATTTCCGGAAAAAAAACCTGAATCAATTAAAATTCTCAAAATATCTAAAGCAGCCAAAATTAGATTCAAACTAATGCCATTATCAACATGGATCTTCTACAAAATGCTGTTTTTATAATGAAACAGAAAAATTTCATATTTTGATTCATCTTCTTTTCATCTTCATTTACACAAATTTCTCATAGTATAAATAAATCAGTTAAAAAAAAAAAAAAAGAGACAGATTTTTTTGCCCTACTTTCCACTACAGGTTTTAAATATCACCATGAAAAAATTCAATAAGTATTACAGTAAATACTTGCTATATCCCTGCAAAACTATCTGATCTCCCCTTCAGCCACAGCTCGCAACCTTAGGGTAATAATGGACAATCTACTGTCCTTTTCCTCTCATGTTGCTAATGTGACTCGCTCATGACGCTTTCTTCTCTACAACATTAGAAGGATTCGGCCATTTTTGTCCACACAGGCTGCTCAGGTACTTGTTCAGTCTCTTGTCATCTCAGGACTGGATTACTGCAACGCACTGCTGGCAGGTCTACCTATGAACGCAATCTGTCCTCTGCACATGATCCAAAATGCAGCTGCACGACTTGTTTTCAACCTGCCAAAGTTCTCCATACCACCCCGCTGCTGCGATCCCTCCACTGGCTTCCGGTAGCTGCACGCATCAGATTCAAAACACTGATGCTGGCCTACAAAGCTAAAAATGGACCAGCTCCCTCTTACCTCAAAGCCCTCATCACTCCTCGCACTGCACCCCGCACCCTCCGATCTATCAGCACTGCTCGACTGGTTCCACCATCTCTCAGGGTAAGAGGCAAGTATACTACAAGACTCTTCTCTGTTCAGGCACCAAGGTGGTGGAATGAACTGCCCCTAGGGGTTCGGATAGCTGAGTCACTGGCTATTTTCAAACAGCGGTTGAAGACCTACTTATTCAGGAAACACTTCAACTAGCACTTCTTTCCCTATCTTCTGCATTTATTTAAAAAAAAAAAAAACTTTGAATCTTTTTTATTGTAACTTTGAACAAATGTTTTAAACTCATGGTATCTTAAGTATGTAACTTAGTGAACCAGCATTAATGTATCCAATGTTAGAGATTTAAGTACTTATGTACGTCGCTCTGGATAAGGGGGTCTGCCAAATGCTGTCAATGAAAAATTAATTAAAAAATTAAATAAAAAAATATTAAATATTAAGTATTTAATGGCTAACAAACGGAACTTTAAACAAAAATTGTCTATAAAATGTTTTATAAAGTTATTTTTTTTAAAAGACTTTAATAATCAATGTTTGCAGACCGAATCCACCTGAATCATTGCCTATTACTAGAATTTTAAAAAGTCTGTACAAATTTGCACGAACGGCAGAATCGTAATTTGTTCAATTTCTCATGAATAGGATAACCTTGAAATTAACCACAAATATTTTCACACAATTTTAGGTTATAAAGAGTTTTTAAAAATCCCTATTTATTTTGGAGTTTAGTTTGCATAGTTTAAACAACGATACAGTAATGTCGATATATCGATTTATCAGTGATCTACTTTACTTCCAACCAAGTCACTTACTGTGACTAAAAATTTAGAAATTCAAATAGACGAAAGAAATCATGATTTTCATTCATTCATTCATTTTCTACCACTTATCCGAACTACCTCGGGTCACGGGGAGCCTGTGTCTATCTCAGGCGTCATCGGACATCAAGGTAGGATACACCCTGGACGGAGTGCCAACCCATCGCAGGGCACACACACACACACTCTCATTCACTCACGCAATCACACACTACGGACAATTTTCCAGAGATGCCAATCAACCTACCATGCATATCTTTGGACCAGGGGAGGAAACCGGAGTACCCGGAGGAAACCCCCGAGGCACGGGAGAACATGCAAACTCCACACACAAGGCGGAGGCGGGAATCGAACCCCGACCCTGGAGGTGTGAGGTGAACGTGCTAACCGAAATCGTGATTTCATATTTCATAATCAGAATTCGTTAAATTTCTCATGAATAAATTTTTAAGGAAAGGGATGTCTGCTGACTTCAACTTCAACCTCAAGCCTTTGTAACTTCCCATACAAATACAAAATTCAGATTCAATTTGCACTTTAGTTTAAACGACCGGATCCTACAAATTTTGCGATTATATTTTAAGTCAATGTTTTATTGATTTTATATATATTATATATATATAATACACTTCAATAATTCTTTTAAAATTCAGACACAAATATTCAGTTTGCACGATTATCCCAACCCCAAACTAGCTAACCTTCCCCAGCACCAGAACCAGAACCGTCATTATTTCAGTTTATTGGCTTTTTATCCGAATTCTCCTGACCTTACTATGTCCTCAATTGGCCTTTAATCTTTTAAACCCACTATATTATATGATATAATCTTTCCCAATCTCTGTCTATCATCTCATTTCTGTATGGATTAAAATATCAGAGCTAATTATCACATTCATCCACGCAGCACAGGGGGTTTTTTAGTATAGCGTCAGGGGCACGAGCTAACGTCTCGTCTAGCACGTTCTAATTAGAAATCAGAAATGTCGTAGGATGTGGAATTTACCCTGAGCTTAGGATAGAGGAAGTGATGTTGGAAATAAGCATGATTTTAAATTGGCAACTCCAGAGAGTTCAATCTCAGATTAGATCTTTAACATCCGGAGTCGTTAATAAGCTATGTACTGATGAGCAGCGACGATATAAACACAGAGTCGAACGCGGTGTCCTGCAGGTTGTTTTTTGTGTGTTTTGTATTTACGCGCAGTGTGTGAGCTGAACAGCTGCAGATGTGTGTGTGTTTGTCTGTGTGTGTGTGTGTGTGTGTGTGTGTGTGTTTCACGCTGCATGACTCTGTAAGTTCAGCCCTTAGCAATCATACAGAGTTAAAGAGTGCAAGACTCCACCAGAGAGCTGGACAACAGCACGGTGGGGGATGGTTCAACAAAGCCAACCCCACACACACACACACACACACACACACACACACACACACACACACACACACACACACACACAAACACACACAAAGAACTACATGCAAACAAGTAAAATCTCTCTCCTGCTGTGACACTTTTTCCATTCATGCTACTTAATTAACAACAACCCTTTTGTGTTATGAGGATTTCAACTTATTTGGTCAAATGTATGTAAAAATAAGAAAAAAAATATTACAAGACATTTTTACAGAAAAGAACATGCTAGAATTTCAGCAAATAACATGTAAATAAAATAAATAAATAACATATTTCATCACATACAAATAACTGGAATTTGATAAGATTTTCCTACTTGTCTAATTGTTCACAAATATGTGATCATTCAAACAAATGAATCCAACAAATTAACCTAAGTTAGTTAGTTACTCAAGAAACCTGTGGATGTGTCACAATCGCTGCTGTTGTTTTTAGTGGGCGTGGCCTGTTTCAAACAGTAATATTGTTATACAGAATCTAAAGCTAATACAAATAAACATAACACTATATTTGGTGTGAATTTCTTTTATATACGTATATACGTTACGTTTGTGCAGGGAAGTGAAAAAACGTTGGGCCACAACGTTGGGCTACTTCGATCAAGTAGCTATTCGAGAGTCTGTCGGCATTCACCCCAAAACTATTTCAGTACTTCCTGTGAACACCAGATCCATTAACTAGAGTAAACAGATACAGTATGATAATGGATGACTGTAATTTCATCTTTATTACGCACTCTAAAAATGGCAAGGCCGCAAGGTCACATGACCAATCATGCAAGCCCGGGGTTAGGACTCATAAACTCGATCTCTTTCCTGTTTTATTAATCGTGACCCCGCGTCTCGTCTTCCATCTCCTCCTACATAAAAGCTCGCCGTCCACGTTAGAGGACGGCTCTCGGTGCTGCGCTGGAGCCGAGGGATGTCACAGATGAGCAAACGGAGCGCACAAGGAAGTTAATGCATCACCTCGGCTAAGCAGCCATGTTTAATAGAAGACGCTTCCCCAAAATGGTCCATTAATTCAGGCTTGGGTTACAGCTCATCCTGCTGCTGCTCTCCGCGATCAATCAGAAGGAGGAATACGGATGAATGTGGGACACGTTACCGTAAAACGTCTCCGGGTAAATCAAACCCACGCCGGATTCGCTTTAAAGCCTTCGCTCGCTTGAGCCGTGTAACATTTACCACTGCACAACACGTCAGGAAAAAAACATTCACGTGTATTAAGTGTTCAAAACATTCAAACCTAAAATCCTGAAATGTGTTTAAAAAATTGTAGGTTGTAATAAACCGTTTATAAACCATTAATAAACATTTAATAACAGTTAACTACCAAATTGCCAAATTACCAAATTTATTGTGTATAAGAATTGACTTTTTTCTTACCGACTAATTCTTGCAATAACATAAAACAAAATGAGAGAAAATAAAAGAAAACAAAATGGCTAGCTTCATCTCTGAATTATAAAATTTGAAAAAAATAATTTGTTTAAGCTTTATAACATGTAATAAGTAATAAAACAAGGAGAATTTTGAATTCTGAATAAAAATGATAATTGATTCTGATCACTGAAGTTGTGTTTATTGATTTTTTTGTAGATATGAAATATAAATCTCAGTAATATGTGGAATTTATCTGAAGTCTAATTTTGAAACCCTGAATCTTACACATAGTAGACTTACACACATACACACACAAACACACATAGACACACATACACACAAAGACACACACAAACACACAGACAAGCAACCACAGACACACACATCCACACAAAGACAGACCCACACATCCACACAAAGACACAAAAACACACATGCACACAGACACACACAGAAAAACACACACACAGACATACAAACACACACACAGACACACACACAGACACACAGACACACAAACACAGACACACACATACACACAAAGACACAAACACACACATGCACACAGACACACAGACGCACAGACACACAAACACAAACACACAGAGCCACAAACACAGACACACACATACACACAAAGACACAAACACACACATGCACACAGACACACACAAACACACAGACACACAAACACAGACATGCAGACACACACACAAACACACAGACACAGAAACACACACAGACATGCACAGACACACACAGACATACACACAAAGACACACACACACACACATGCACACAAAGACACAAACGCACACATGCACACAGACACACACACAGAAACATACGGAAACACAAACATACATACACACACAAACACACAGACACACACAGACACACACACAAACACAGACACACACATACACACAGACACACAAACACACACATAGACACACACAAACAAACAAACACAGACACACACACAGACATACAAACACACACAGACACATATGCTGTCTCACACACACATACTCTCACTCACACACAGACAAAAAAAAACATTAGCTGTTCTTTGTTGTTTCCTTTTTTGTGTTCTGATTGGTGATTTATTTATTTATTTATTTATTTATTTTCTAGGAATTCTATCTCAGTAATATATGTAGAATTGATTTGAAGTATAATTATTGCCACCCCGAACACTGCATGTGGTAACAGTGTAATATAACAAGGTAGTAAATGTGTTATTACACATGTACAGGACCTAGCTGTTTTAATGATATTGTGTCATGATTATAAAATAAAATAAAACTCAACACGGTCTCATGATTTACACGAAAGTTCAGACCTCCTTTGAGTCCAATCCAATGAAAATGTGCGAAATGAAAATTTAGAATGACTCCTGAAGCTGTATGAATTGGGGTCAAGGTGTTTTTTTTTTTGTTAGTTATAAATAAATTGTTGAAGGGAACCCGAAGCTCCTCAATAAAACGGGACATTAACCGGGTCTCTCTTTACAGATCGATGGCGGTGTGTCGAGGTTCCGGAGCCGCCGCGGCCACCGCCTCAGTGCCAGGGGTCCTCTTCCTCATCGCTGTATTAGCGCAGATCGCTCCCTCAGGAGAGAAAAGAAATTAAATTTTAACGGATTTCAAACTGTGGCTCTTTCACTGGCCAGCGCTCTTATATCTTTTACCTGCTTTTAGACACTTCGAGACACAAAACAGCCAGTGGGGCATAAAAAAAACCACCTCCCCTCCATCCCTCCCCCGCTCTGCTGTGCTCCTCGCCAGGGCCGTGAGCAAGATAATTCACAAAATAAGCGCCGCGAGCACCGGGAAATCAATACGCCTTCCATTCCCATTATAACAGGCACGCTTTAAATCTTTGAGGCCACAGGCGGGGGGAACTGCGTCCTGTGTGGCTTCAGATTTAGTTAACCTGAGGAATAAAAGCGAAAATATTTCGGCTTTAAAAAGAATATTTTGTGAGCGGTGCCGAGGAAGCAAGTCTCTCCTGTTGTCTTCTGAGCCACCGTCAGCGTCTAACGGAAAGAAGCCGATCCCAATTAGTGTGTGTATGTGTGTGTGTGTGTGAGAGAGAGAGTGAGAGAGAGAGAGAGAGAGAGAGAGAGAGAGAGAGAGAGAGAGAGAGAGAACAAATGAACGAGACAGTGCAGGTTCTCCCTCATTAACCTTTATCTGTAGACATGATTAGCAGGCTGAAGCACGGCCTCGTTACAAACGAACAAGACCCAGAAAAGTTTTGGAGCCGTGACACTGACACTCGCTATTCTCTCTCTCTCTCTCTCTCTCTCTCTCTCTCTCTCTCTCTCTATCTCTTTATCACTATCTATCTCTCTCTCTCTTTATCACTATCCCTCTCTCTCGCTCTCTCTCTCTCTCTCTCTCTCTCTCTCTCTCTCTGTCTGTATCACCATCTCTCTCTCTTTCTGTCTGTCTGTATCACTACTCTGTTTCTTTCTTTCTTTCTTTTATCTGTCTGTATCAGTGTTTTATCTCTCTCTCTTTCTCTCTCTGTTTGTCTGTATCACTAGTTTCTCTCTCACACACACTGTCTGTATCACTATTTTTTTGTTTATTTATTTATTTTTCTCTCTCTCTGTGTATCACCTTCTTTCTTTCTTTCACTATGTTTCAGTATGTATCAGTATTTTATCTCTCTCCCTCTTTCTTATTTAATCTTTGTTTCTTTTTTTCTTTCTTTTTTCTATTGATCTGTATCACTTATCTCTTTCTCTCTCTTTTATGTAATTAACCCCACATTCTCTCTGCCTCTGTCGTCTCTATCACAGTCGTATCGGTATCATGTAGCAGCGACTCTACGGACACAGAGAGCGGTTGGTAGAATGAGATATCGTTCACATCAAACATCAAAACAAGAGGAACAAACAATGTGATCTCTGGGAACCTTGTGAAGGACAGAACAGTAAACGTGCACGTCTCCGTCTCACTGAGGCTTTAGTGGACGCTGTGGTGACTTTATTCATCATGCGACTGAAACATGATGGCTGATTGCGTAAATACAGGTGTTCCTAATGAAGGGGCCATGTGTTATATAAAAAGTGGCCTTAACATATTAAGAAATCCTACTATAGCAGCTCATTCTTGTGCTATCAGCTACAAGCCAACATACGTCCTTAAATAACAATCACGTCTCAAAAAAAAAAAAAAATCTTGGACATTTTGGACAATTTTCCTGGAAAATAATCATAGAAATTTGTCGTTAAAAATTGATTTAGTCTTTTTACTATGATTTAGCAACTTATTATTAATATTATTATTGTTTTCTTTGTCACTTGTAACAAAGAATTGTAATAATAAAATTATATTATTATAAATAATTATTACTATTATAAAGATTAACACTTTTATTGTAATAAACGTGTAATAAACGTGTAATAAGCATGTAATAAGTGTGTAATAAGCATGTAATAACGTTGTACATCGCTTTACCGCTAATATTTGAAATGATTCCTGTTTTAAATCATGCAAAGGCACAACGGAGGCTGTTTCACCCACTTTACAGTGTATTTATTACTAGAAATAACATTAAATAGCTATAAATCTGTTAAATCTTCTCAAATCTATCGGGATAATATTAGTAATAATAAAATACAACAACAGTAATAACATGTTATTACACATGTATAAGAGATGTTTGTTCATAAGTAAATATTTTAGAGATGTATGTATGTGTGTAATTGTGTGTGTTTATGGAAAGGGGGTGTTTAATGTGTGACCATTTTCTGTTTATCGAGCCTCGTCCCCTTCCGACATGATCAGCGATGAGATGAAGACACCTCGGCCGTCCGTGCTGACAGGAGAACACAGCTAGCTGTGGTCCAGAGAAATCTCAAATTGAGTTTTGAGAAACCGCTTCGATCGATAGAAAAATCTGAGATGTTTAGAGCTTCAGGCTGGAAAGCCACTTGTTCAGACAGATCAGGTTTAACCCTTAAAGTCCCAGGTTTACATGACCTCCTGAAATCCTTCTCTGGGTAATAGGAAGTTATTTAAGTTCATTACTTAAAGACAAAACCTTTGAACTTATTTTTAATTTGATTTATTCTTGCAGTGGAAGTCGGTTCCTTTTGTCACTTATGTTATTTCAGCTATAAACACTCGTTTCTGCAGCCTCTGGGTTTTATTTCTCCCAAGAAGTTACTAAGATAAAATCACAGCCGCCGTGTGTGTGTGCGTCTCTCTCTATCTCTCCATCTGTGTGTATGTCTCTTTATGTGTGTGTATCTGTGTGTATATTTCTGTATGTGTCTCTCTCTATTTGTGTGTGTCTCTCTATCTCTGTCTGTGTCTCTCTCTATCTCCGTGTCTATGTCGCTGTGTGTATATATGTCTCTTTCCCCATTTTTCTCTCTCTCTCTCTCTTTCTTTCTCTCTCTCTCTCTCTCTCTCTCTCTCTCTCTCTCTCTCTCTCTCTCTCTCTCTCTCTCCCTCAAAACTGGGTTATTTGTTTTGGCTTCTGCGCTGGAAGACGTTTATGAATCTGCCCTTGTGTGTATGTTTGTGTGTGAGTGTGTGTGTGTATGTTTGTGTGTGAGTGTGTGTGTGTATGTGTGTCTGTGCACACCAGGAGGTTGACTCATTAGCCACAGATGACACAACAGGAGGAAGAGCAACACACGTGGCAATGACACCCTCACGGATCACGGCCCTGCACGGGACACGCAGCCAGACGGACAGTGACAGGTGGCACGATGGAGACGGAAACGTTCTACCAGACAGAAGGTGTAGAGTTTAGAGGAGTTAGTGGACTAAAACAAATTGGAAAGTGGAAGAAAATGACTGAGGTGATGATGTGCTGAAATCCTAAAAATGGATGAGTTACAGTAGAATAAGTTAGCAGGACGTTTTCTGAACGGCTTTCTAACAAGTTCATCCAAGGTTTCCAGGTTTATAAAAAACATCTTCTCAGAGATTTTGTATGCTTATTACATTAACTTCAACAATTATTGTCTAAGACACTTATCACATTTATTATCACTTATTATCTGTTTATATCTGAAATATTATTAATCTAATAAAAATCTGACCTGCCCTTTAAATTCCTTTCAGTCAACAATATTAGCTCATTAAAGATGCACTTCCTGTCTGCCTGCTGCCGCCGTGTTCTGACTGGATAACCATCTGGCTGGAGTCTTTGTGATTGGGTAGACATCTGTCGGTGCTCTATCTCAGCATCTTTTGATTGGATAGACATCTGCCGAGGTTGGTTTTGATTGGACAGCCATCTGTTTGTGTTTTTTTTTGCTGGGCAAGCGATTGTTTTTTAACCAGACAGCCATCTGTCAAGGACGTTCTTGATCGGACAGACATCTGTTTGATTTGCTTTTGCGCACACAGGTGTGTGTGTGTGTGTGTGTGTGTGTGTGTGTGTCAGAGAGCTATGACTGGGCAGGCAGCTTCCTCAGCATGTTTTTGATTGGACAGGCATCTGTTTGAGCTTCAATGAATGGTTTAAGGTGATGGACAGCGGTGTGCTCTGCCAGGTGAAAGTCCCACAACACCTGGAGTTTGTTGTGCTTTGTGTTTTGTTTCAGACTAAACAGTGTTGGTGTCAGACAAAACAAAAACCAATAAAACAATAAAACTAATGAAGGAACAAATATTAAACGAGCATTACACTTTTGACCTGAAGAAAAAAAAAACTTTTTAATTGTCTCCCAACGTCACACTGACTTCATCAGCCACTCATTCACACGCAGAGAGCTTTTTTATAAATATAGAAAGAAATATAGATGTGACTTAACCACCTGCTGAGGTCTCAGTCTCAGAATTAAAAAAAATCCCATTTGTTTTATCTCACAGAGCTGCTTTATTCTGGTCAGGGCCACAAAGTCAGAGAGTATTATTCACAGAAAAGATATATTTTAATTTTATTTAAAAAGAATGAGAGAGAGAGAGAGAGAGAGAGAGAGAGAGAGAGAGAGAGAGAGAGAGAGAGAGAGAGAGAGAGAGAGAGAGACGATTGAGGGAAAATATCAAGACAGACAGTTGACGAGAATTATAGAGAATAAGGTAATGGAAAGAGAGAGGAGGAGACAACAGAGACAAAAAGTAAGAAAAGAGAGAAATAAAAAGATTGAATGATAGAAAAGAACAGAAGATGAAAAAGGGACAAAAAATTAAGAGATGAAAAGAATGAGTGTGTGAGTGTGTAAATGAGAAGAGAGAAAGAATATGACTGAGAGCAAGACAGAAAAATATAGAGGGTGGAAATAAGGAATTAATTAATGATGAAAAAACAAGAGGAAAACAGATCATGAGAGATAGACAGAATGAGACAGAAGATGTGAAAGACATTAAGGGAAAGGATGGAGAACAAGGAGAAAGGAGAAGACAAACAACAGAAGACGGGCATTAACAAACAGATGGAAAGAGAGAGAGACAGCCAGAAAGTGAGAGGGTAAAGGAGGAAGAGAGATACAGACCGATGGAAGGAGACAAATGGGAAGAGATAGACAGAGGAAGAAAGACAAAGAAAAAAACATGAAGAAAATGAGTGAGGGAGTGAAAGAGAAAAGAGAAGAGACAGGCAGAGGCAAGGAAACAAAAGGAGATAGATGGATGGAGAGAGAGAGAGAGAGAGAGAGAGAGAGAGAGAGAGAGAGAGAGAGAGAGAGAGAGAGAGAGAGAGAGAGAGAGAGAGCACAACAATGAGACTTACATACAGAGATAGAGGTGAACAAGTGACAGGCAGAAAATTGTAAAGTAAATAAAAGAAAAAAGTGATTGTGAAAAAGTGGCTTGTTGCTTTATACAGCTGTAAAAATGACAAAGTTGCTGTTGGGTTTGGGAATAAACTCAAAGTAACACACAAACCACACAGACAGAAACACAGACAGAAACACAGACAGAAACACAGACAGAGAGACAGACAGAGAGACAGACAGAGAAACACAGAGAGACAGACAGGCAGGCACAAAAACAAAGGGACAGACAGAAAAACTGACAGACAGACAGAACTGTTCTACACACAGATCATCAAACTCAACATTCATGTCTCAACACACAGCACTGAATATACGTCAGACGGAGATACACACAAACACACACACAAACACTCACACACACTCACAGACACACACATACACACACACACAAACACTCACACACACTCAGACACACACACACACATACACTCACACACACTCACACACTCACACAGTCACACACACTCACACACACTCACACAGTCACACATACTCACACACACACACACACATACAAACACACACACAATCACACTAAGACACACACACACTCACATACACACACAGTAAGTATCAATCATTTCAGTAAGCTCTGAACCCTCATGCTCCACTGAGAAAGAGAGTTTTATCTCAATCTGACCAGCAACAAAACAATATCTCTCTCTCTCTCTCTCTCTCTCTCCCTCTCTCTCACTTGATCTTCCATACATCCTCACTCAATCCTCCTCTCACTTTCTCTCTATCCCTTTCTCTTAATCTCCCCACATCTCTCTCTCTTTTCATTCAGTCTGATCCTCCTCTTTCTGTCTCTGCACATCTCTCTCTCTCTCTCTCTCTCTCTCTCTCTCCATCTCTCTCTCTTTCCATATCCTCTTTCCTCCTCCGCTTTTTTCTAATAAGGTGTAAAGGATTTTTCAGGGTGCTCAGGGGTTTTACAAGAACTTTCGCACCGTCTGAGGTGTGGCGAGAAATTACAGTAAAAGCCGCGACAAGATCAGATGAAACGATTTCATGAGTTTGTTCAACAAAACACACACAGGAGGGTCTAAAGTCTGACAGCCTACAGCGTAAGGACCAAACCGACGCTAGGAGACAAACGAAAGCAGACACAACAGACATGAAGGGTTTGAGACGAACAAAAATAAAACACTCTCTTTTAAACGTTTGGACGTTAGCGTAAAAATATCCGAATATAAATAAAATGTAGCAGACAGTCGTGATAAATGGCCGGTGTTTATGTCAGAGCTTTTCTCTTCTCGCTCTCTGTCAGCAGCACTAATGATCAGCCAGGTGCGATGTCAGGTGAGAAAGCACTTGTTAAATTTGGCTTCGCTGCCGTGTGATGGAAGGGTGAGAATGTCGGAGTGGCTGTTCGACACAGCGGCTAATCAGCCGTTAGCACCGAGATGCACTGGTTTTCATTCGGCTGTTTGCTCGTCTCACTGAGTGTGTCCAATTAAAGTTAATGGAGTAGAGGCAGGGCTTTTACAGACTCTTTCATACAGAGCGGTACGTATCGAAACGGAGCCAGGGGCCAGGCGACGGAAACGCTGAGTCATTTTTAAAGAAGACGTGATTAATATGAAATAAAAAACTATTCGTTTATGATCAAGAGGAAGTTCATAAAGATTATACTGGAAAGCTTATGATCTTTTTTTCTCGTATGGGCTTTAAAATAAATCGTAATATATATAAATTACTCGCATTTTAAATCTGTTCACAAATCTGTTACCATAGAAACGATCACGTATAAGAGAGATTGACGCTAACCTGGGACCTGCAGCCAAACTTCTGACGAATCAGACTCGAGCATTGGATTCAACAGCACTGTGTTATAAATAAAGAAAGAAAGAAAGAAAGAAAGAAAGAAAGAAAGAAAGAAAGAAAGAAAGAAAGAAAGAAAGAAGAGTTAGGTCACTGAGTCTAAGAATGGCAGTAGAAGTTAGAAGGTTAGGATTTTATTCTTAGGCTCTGAAGTTGTATGAGGTTCCTCTTTCTGCCTGGGGAAACTGCAGACTAACAGATATGAAAATAAAACGGCAATAGAAAAGCTGAAATGAACTGACACGCATAAAAAAATAAAAGAAAGAAAGAAAAAAAATCAACAGCTGCAAAATGCCACCGAACAGATCACAAATCAGGGCTTTTATGAGCTTTAGTCAGGGCTGGAACGTGTCGCTCCGCTCTCCCGCACCAATCCATGTTTTATCAAGAAGGGACAACGTATTCAAGAGGTTTTCGGCGACACAAAAATGAACGTGTGTATTTATTATTTTTTTATTCTAAATGCAACATCTGGCATCTTTATCGGTCACGAATCCTGACACATGCTCTGTTATTTCCATCCAGTGTGTTTCTCTGTGTGTTTTTTCTCTTCAGTTAACCCAAAACTCTGAAGCAAAAGACATCATCCATCATCCCTCATCCTGGGGCTTCGTGGCCTCTGATTGGATGATGCCTTATGGATATGATTCCACATTGGGATCTTGTCCGGTCAGAACCGGAATGTTCTAGAACTGAGGCTCGATCCAGAGGGATGACGGGGTTGTGGTCTTATAAACATTGCGGTCCTTAATAAAAACAGAATTTCCAGTTATTCTGTGTGTGTGTGTGTGTGTGTGTGTGTGTGTGTGTGCGTGTGCATTAACACTTCGGATTAAACTCATCAGCTAATAATCATAGACCTGTGAGTTGAGACAGGTGTGACAGAGTGCAAAAAAAAAGCAAAACAGTGATTTTATTTATTTATTTATTTATTTATTTATTTATTTATTTATTTATTTATTTATTTGTTTATTTAATTTTCCCCCCAACGACAACTTTGTTCGTGTCATCTGTCATCTTCATCTCAAACAGTACATTCCGTTCAGTTCTATTTTCAGTTTTATGTCAAGCTCTATTTGGGGCGTTTTTTTCCTTCTCCAAAATTGGCTATATTTACCTCTAAAATTTTTTATTATTTTTTTTTTTAATCAAACAATGTCCTGATTTTTAAAATTCCAGAAAAGCTTTTTACAAGAACACTCAACAAAGAAAATTAAAAAATATAATTTCTATAATTTATAAATGAAAAAATAATAATAAAAAAATATATATACTGTATATATAAAAAAAATACCGCTAGCGCTACCACTGTCAGACTTTATTAGCTTATTTCGGGTTGCCAGTCAGTAACTTCCAGAATAAACTTTTTTAATTTGATTTGAGCCAATTAAAACATTGCAAAGATAAAAACCCTCCCTGTAGTTCAGTGTCTCTAATCTCGACTCGTTATGCGTGACTAATCACGTGCTGTTTGTGTAAATGATTTAGTTAAAAGCAGCGAATGGGTTTCATCGACCCTCTCGTGTGTGATTAGTGAAGTGACGAATTGTTAAGAAAAATTCAACACTGAAAAGAACATTTAAAATTTGATCAAACCCAGAAGTATGTCTCATGTCTTTTAGTTAAAGTGTGAGGCAGCCATAAGAAACAGCTTCAGATCACTAACTAATCACTAAAGAAATCTAAATTACAACTAGCTTGACAACTGAAAACAACGTCATCCAAACGTCCTAAGAAAACAAAATCTGTTCATACTTTGTTTTAATTTTTTTTAAATGTAACAAAATAATTTTCCTCACAAACTGAAAGTGATGAAAATATTTCAATTCAGAAACTTTACACAATTCAGTCATGTAAACGTTTTTTAATTCTGGATTCTGATTGGCCAGAAGTTTTTCCCAGAGTTCCACAGAACTAGCTCCTGTTTGTCTCGTGTTCATGTTGGTGACTGAACGTCTTCCTCACGTCTCACTTCACAGTGGTGTTAATATGAAACTCCTATAAAAGTAGACACTCAGGACTTTAAGAATTTGTAGAGTTTCATCTGTATTTCTGTTTTTCTCTACAATACTAGAGGTGATATATTCATTCATTCATTCATTCATTTTCTACCGTTTATCCGAACTACCTCGGGTCACAGGGAGCCTGTGCCTTTCTCAGGCGTCATCGGGCATCAAGGCAGGATACACCCTGGACGGAGTGCCAACCCATCACACTCACACAATCACACACTACAGACAATTTCCCAGAGATGCCAATCAACCTACAATGCATGTCTTTGGACCGGGGGAGGAAACCGGAGTACCCGGAGGAAACCCCCAAGGCACGGGGAGAACATGCAAACTCCACACACACAAGGTGGAGGCGGTAATCGAACCCCCAACCCTGGAGGTGTGAGGCGAACGTGCTAACCACTAAGCCACAAAACAAAAACGGTTATTTTTTTTCACACAAATTTTGTAAAAAAAAAAAGTTTGTATCTTCAGAGTAAATGTTGATATTAAACCCATTTCTGCTCTCTGAGATTCATTTAAAAAGCAGCTCAGATTTCTCTTCAACACTAAAATTCAGTGTAAGATTATTAACAGATGGACAAACACACGTCTAAAACACGGAGAAAGAACGACAGAGTCCTGATTTATTTTAGATCAGACTCAGACACAACATCAGATGCTTCTTTATACTGATTAAAAACATCTCATAAGGTGAAAGCCAGTTTTCTAGTAATAAGAAAAAAATGTTAACATCCTCGGAATATGTTTCGTTACATTCGATCTGAAACCGGTGAGGTTTAGTGTTAGGAGACGGTTTAAGGAAGGAGTCTCAAGTGTCAGAGTTTTTTTTAAACTTGTTTTTCAGATAATTCACAACATTAGAAGTAAAAAGTCATAAATGTGTGTAAATGTGTGTGATTTAAGACTTTCACAGTAACGTCATCATACTGTGGCTTGGTTGGTGATTTTCCCTGATAACTACACGACCCCGAGTGTTTTATACCTTACACGTGGTCTATAAAATAATATGACGGTTCACAACAAGCAAAGCTGATAAACCGGAGACAAAACAACAGGCTGAATTTAAAAATGTAAGGTTCAACACACTGAACTAAAAACCTTCAGAATTCTGCTCTCTATAATTACACAGCTGTGAGCATGTAAAGGTTTTTCTTTCACGATAGCAAGCAGGGTTCCGTCTCTCAGACGCATAAATCCGTCTGGATCGAAGTCATCAATGTAACAGTATACGTATTTTGTGTGTGTGTGTGTGTGTGTGTGTGTGTGTGTGTGTTGATATAAATGCAGACTTGCTTGTAGAGTGGGCTATTGATTGGGTTGTTGCTCTCTCGGTGTGAGCACGAGCAGGCGGATAAACTAAAGAAGGAAATGTGAACAAACACTGAAAGCCAATCCATCAGAGCTGGCAGGACTGCCATCGGAAGACAAATGGAGGTTAAAACCAGAGACGGATAGCAGCGTACAAGCATCAGCCCAGCGATACACACTAACCGTACTGTCTTGCCAGTTTAATAGGTACATACCTATAATATCTATAATATTAATATATAGCCTGACTGCGTCGTCACTTTAGCACGGCCGTGCAGCAGGTTTTTAAACACTGTGTACGCTCTACGATGTATGATGTAGCGGCGTGTCTTAGTGCCTTAAGCTAGACAAATCAATTAGCAGCGATTTATCAACATCTGGTCCAACATTCTGACAGCTAAGGTGTGATATTAACACAGTGCATTCAGCAGAAATAATCTAAACTTTGAAGGCAGTGTGTAACAGGATCTATCCTGTGAGATCCCGGGATGTTTCTTCTGGGTTCTCTGGTTTCCTCTAACTGTCCAAAAACGTGTGGAATGTGGCCTGTGATGGACTGGTGTGTGATCTGGGGTGTTCTCTATCTCCATTGCATATCCTCCAACGTTCGTAAGATCCGTTCCAGATCCACCATGACTCTGAACATCGTGTCAATGAGCTGTAACGCACTAGCTCGATGACTGTCCCTGTGTCCCAACTGAGCAGCTTTTTTTTTTTTTCAAATAAACTGGATGCTACATATAAACTTTTCATATAAACAGACTTTTTTAGATATGTGTCATCTTCCCAGTCCAGACAGCATGATTTGGGTCAGAAACTTTAATGTGTAGAAACTTTAATGTTCTAGTTTAAATAAATAACTAAACTATCTATTGATTCAAATACAAAATGACTAATACAGTACATGTACATGCTGGGAGGTATACAGTATATCTGTGGGTTAGGTTTAGTCTATGAACCTATAACCAGATCTAGGAACCAGTCAGAAAACGCCTGTTCTGCGTGTGCATGGGTTTATGATGCAATTTCGGAGATTTGGTGTGTAAGTCTGGTAAGATTGCTTATAGCAGCTTTAAAGCATATTCCGTTTTTTTGACACCAACTTCCATTTCATCTCCGACCCCTTCACAACCTCATGTTCGCTCCCTCTTCAACGTCTCTGCTGGGCTTTTCACTCGTTTTTTTAATCTACCTCAGACAGAATCTAACCACAACACTTCACACACACACACACATGCACACACACACGCACAGAGAGAGACAGGATCGATACATGGCAATGCCCCCTGTGACAGCTATTTACTTTTGTGACGAATGTGAAAGAAGTAGCCTTCATCAGCAGGGCCATCTGGGGCGTTTAAACACACATTAATACTGATAAGTTAACACACACACTCACACACACACACTGCTGAATAAAACTGAATGAATAAAAAAAGTCTCCTCAATATGACTCTCTTCCCTGAAGTCGCTTCAGAAGGTGGTGAGAGTTCACAGCTGTGCTCCATAAACTCACTGTCACATGACCTCTAGATCTTTCTGCCCGTTTCTGATCACAGCACAGAAACACAGAAACTTTCTCAGACGTGTCGGAAGGATGCTGGTGCTCCACCAACACGGTGTCAAACATGTCATGTCAGAACTTTTCACCAGTATTAGTAGCATTTTCTATAGCATTTTGTTTGCAGAACTGGCTAATGGGTGCTAAAACTTATACACGACTATCACTGTCGCTTTCATTGTGTCATCGTTTGGTCATTGGTTCCAAGGTACACAAATTGTAGCAAGAAAAGGGTTTAAATGGAGGAATTGTCACTCAAAGAAATACAATTAAAAACTACATATGGGGGGCACGGTGGCTTAGTGGTTAGCACGTTCACCTCACACCTCCAGGGTTGGGGGTTCGATTCCCGCCTCCACCTTGTGTGTGTGGAGTTTGCATGTTATCCCTGTGCCTCGGGGGTTTCCTCCGGGTACTCCGGTTTCCTCCCCCGGTCCAAAGACATGCATGGTAGGTTGATTGGCATCTCTGGAAAATTGTCCGTAGTGTGTGATTGCGTGAGTGAATAAGAGTGTGTGTGTGCCCTGTGATGGGTTGGCACTCCGTCCAGGGTGTATCCTGCCTCGATGCCCGATGATGCCTGAGATCTTCTCACTTCTATGTGGTCAAGGACATACTGCTAAATTTGCACTTCCTGTTTTAACTGTGATGGTGTGAATGTGATCTATAGAGTGTGTTCATTATGATGAGACACACTGCAGCAGTCGGTCAGTGTGTGTTTAGCTCTAATTCTCTCTTTGGATTAATGTGTTGGTCCTCAGGAAGAATGCAGGTGTGTTTTCTTCTCCTCCTCTTTATACAGCTTCATGTCACTGAAGGTGAGTCTGCTGATCTCTCTCTCTCTCTCTCTCTCTCTCTCTGTGTCTCTCTCACACACTCCTGTTTAATACTATGTCAGGAAATGCTGTATGTAAGATTTTATCTTTTAACCATAAAGTCATTCACTAATCTTACTTATTATATGAAAATATAAAGTTCTCACTGAACAACTGAAATTATTTGAGTTTTGAACTGAATGTAAATAGAAACATAAACACTTATGAATAAAATGTTCATTATTGGATGTTAATCAAACCTGCTTAACACTTATTAAGTAAGAACTTTCTGCCAGGTCTTTATTAATCCCCGTCTATGTCCTGGGTTCATGTAGAACACTGAGTCTCCTTCATCATGATGGCTGTTCTGGTTGTTCCTTCCTCGTCCCCCTACACCTTCCTCTCGCTCTCTCATTGGCTGTTACTCATCAAGGTTCTTATAGTGTCGTACATGTGGTTACATCACAAGATTTTGTACCAATCATGTCAAAGATACTTGAAACACTGGGGTGTGTGTAAACTCTTCACAGAATGTGTGGATGACATCACTAAATTCCTTACCCATGAGGTGTGTTCACACTGTCACTTCCTGGTTTTTGTGTCGTGTCACTAAAATAGAAGTGGGTTTTGCTGTTCAGAGTAAAATACATGCAGAGTTTCAGTGTCTCAGAGGAACATGTTCATGTGAACATTGTGTAGTTTGTGTTCTGTGGATTAACACTTGACCATGTGTGTGACAGATGATGAGAGACCTTTACATTCAAACTGACACTCAATAATCTCTTCATTTGTATAAATTTGAGAATTTTTTTTTTCTGCTGTAATTTTCTGTAACAAGCATCTAAATATTTTTGCCTGAGTCTGTAGAAACATCATGTGAGGAAACAGCAAGGCTGTAGCGCCTGTTGTGAGCTTACAATATACTCTGTGACATGATCACAATACTGTATATACTGTGACATGATACTGTGACACCATATGTAGCCCTTTCACTGATTAACTGGCTCAAACTATGCCTAGGGAAACTTACAATTTAACTTTACATGTGAGAGGCACATCTAAATTTACTTAAGGTATAATATGTTTACTAGCAAAGTAACTCAAAAATTTCCGTATTTAACCCCGGGCTTCAGACTTCAGTGTTTCTTTTAAATATTCTCTTCTATCACTCAGAAAATAGTTAATTACAACCACATAATAATAATGGCATTTGTACCACACTCCAAAATAAATCTCAAGTTACATAACAGGCCCCTTATACCAGTCCCTTTCTTAACATAAGAATCACAGGAGATTATGCTGTATAAACAATTAACAAACATTTATTAACTCATACAAATGCAAACAAACCAAAACCCCACAAAAGAAATATTACCCAGCTGCGATTTAAGTCTCTCGTTGGCATGCTAAAGGAGAAAATTCAAAATAAATAATTATTAGACCCTAATTTAGCAGGGCTTTACACTCTCTCCCCACCAGAATTTGTTATGTCCTCATAATGAGGGCAAGGAATAGCGAAACAAAGTTGTTACATGTCCCATTACTAAAATAACACACTGTGACATCAGTATACTTTCATCTTGACATTTTCATAAAAAAACAAATATGCATAAAATAAGGATACTCTCACTCGAGAACCATGTCCACAAGGCACAGGCTTCCCGTGACCCGAGGTAGTTCAGATAAGCGGTAGAAGATGAATGAATGAATGAATGAATGAACTACATATGGAGTTAGAATGTTATTACATCATAACTTTCCTGAGCCAATCATTTTTGAATATGCAAATTTAGGCTGTGAGGATTTCAGTGAAGTCTATAAACTGAGGTTTACTAGAAAAAAAAGAGGTGGGTTTGTTCAGGGTTATGAAGCATTTGTTTATTTGTTTGTTTGTTGTGTTTAACATAAATTGACCTTTTAATTAGGCAGCTCTTGTAGCACATTACACTTAGCTCATTAAAATTGTCTTATCTAAAAAATATCGAATGTAATTTCCGGATCTTTCTCTTCAGTTTCGTTGAAACAATACGAAACAAAACATTTTTTTTGTCACTTTATTTTTCACAGCTTTTCTTGTTTCATGAAGATCTTTTTAAAAAGTTGTGAGCGTGTGTGTAGTGTGTGTGTGTAGTGTGTGTGTGTGTGAGAGAGAGCGTGTATGAGTGTACATACAAGAGAGAAACAAGAGGAGAGCCGGATGAAAAAAGAAAGATGTCAAGAGAAAGACAGATAAGAAAAAAGGAGGGAGAGGAATAGAGTGTGAGACGATGTCTAGACCAAGGCTGTAAACTTCAGACCAAAGAGCTGACACTGGAACACATTCATACTACATCACTCTCTCTCTCTCTCTCTCTCTCTCTCTCTCCACACATCCCTCCTGTCATCTCCACTCATTACCCACAATCCTTCAACTCACAGTCCTGACAGCTTCACAACTGCCAACAGAGTGAGTGAAAGAGGCACAGCATAAAAGGAAAGAAAGAAAGAAAGAAAGAAAGAAAGAAAGAAAGAAAGAAAGAAAGAAAGAAAGAAATATTTAAAAGTTAAAAAAGAGTTAAAAAAGCCTGGGAGTGAACCAAAGCGAGAGATTTCCAAACCCCGTTCATCATTCTGATGTCCGCCGCTCTTCCTCCTCCTCCTCCTCTGTCCAAACTTCACCTCTCTACGTATCTTGGCCCGAGTCCAAAGCGTGAGAGACAAACACAGACAGACGCAGCAGCGAGAGAACAGACAACATTTCTGTAAGGTTCAGAAGTGCAGCTCTGACAGAGGAGCAGCTCCAGATCTCAGGCTCCTGTTAAAGCTTTCGTTCTCGCTCAGACCACAATGAGAGGAAAATCTTCACTTCTTCATATTTATTGATTTTGGGGTTTTTTCAGAATTTTCACACCACTTCCATTTGTTCAGTTTCTGTTCCTCTGTATTCCATGATTTATTTAATAAGTGTTTCTCTGATTGTGTTAGAGGCAGAATGTTATTCTCTACTGTTTCTTATTGTTAATCATTTGTTCATTGTTCATCTTCAAATATAAATATATTCAAATCTATCTATCTATCTATCTATCTATCTATCTATCTATCTATCTATCTACTGTATCTATTTACAGTATCTATCTATCTATCTATCTATCTATCTATCTATCTATCTATCTATCTATCTATCTATCTATCTATCTATCTATCTATCTACAGTATCTACTGTATCTATCTATCTATCTATCTATCTATCTATCTATCTATCTATCTATCTATCTATCTATCTATCTATCTATCAACGAAGATAAATGAAACACATGATGAGAGTTACACATCTTACAGACTTTCTAGTTTTCTGATGTTCTTTATCCTACATGTCTGTGATCTCTTCGAACACATTTATTTCGATCTGTTTTCCAAAATGAAACAGATAACTTACTCTACAGCAGCATGAAACCTGACCAGACATTTACTAAGGATGAGTCGACGAGTGTGTGTATCTATCTATCTATAGAGTATCTATCTATAATACATTTTTGTTTTAGTATATAACAATAAATGTATTTATTTATTTATTTATTTATTTATTTATTTATACAGAAGAAGGCTGACAGGGCTGAGATAGTATAAAAAGTAGCGTGTGTCACTGTGTTAGTGCAGTCTGTGTGATGGGACTTGGTTGTGTGATGGGACGTGATTTTGTGATGGGACGTTGTTGTTGTTGTGATGGCACATGGTTGCTGTGTGATGGGACTTGTTTGTGTGATGGACGTTATTGTGTGATGGCACGTTGTCGTTCTTGTGATCAGACATGGTGGTTGTGTGATCGGACATGGTTGTTGTTGTGATGGGACATGGTGGTTGTGTGATCGGACATGGTTGTTGTTGTGATGGGACATGGTGGTTGTGTGATCGGACATGGTTGTTGTTGTGATGGGACATGGTGGTTGTGTGATGGGACATGGTTGTTAGATGTTGTGTTCAGTGAACATGTTTCCTCATGAATGTTTTAAAGGTTGTGTTGCAGTGAATTAGGTCAGTGGCGCTTGCTAAAGTGCTAACACAACCTCTGACAGATAAACAAACCTCCTACAGCGGCACTGTTAAATAAGTAAAGTGTTTGACCTCGTATAGAGAAGAACACACACACACACATATATGTAGAGATGTACCTGAATACCACAGAAGAAGAAGCTCACAATTAGGAGACTTCTAGAATTCCTTGTTTTTTTATCCCAGTCTCAATCACAGACTGTTTCTGTTTGAAT
Organism: Tachysurus vachellii; assembly: GCF_030014155.1. Taxonomy (NCBI): domain Eukaryota; kingdom Metazoa; phylum Chordata; class Actinopteri; order Siluriformes; family Bagridae; genus Tachysurus; species Tachysurus vachellii. Next base: position 2,770,057 of record NC_083471.1, on the reverse strand, counting down.
GTAAAAAAATGTGAAAAAGAAAACGAAAAGATAATGGATGGGGAATGACAGGTAAGGTATGATATGGTAAGGTAAGGTAAGGTAAGGTAAGGTAAGGTAAGGTATGATATGGTAAGGTAAGGTAAGGTAAGGTAAGGTAAGGTAAGGTAAGGTATGATATGGTAAGGTAAGGTAAGGTAAGGTAAGGTAAGGTAAGGTAAGGTTGATATGATATGATATGATATGATATGATATGATATGATATGATATGATATGATATGATATGATATGATATGATATGATAAGGTATGATATGGTAAGGTAAGGTAAGGTAAGGTAAGGTAAGGTATGATATGGTAAGGTAAGGTAAGGTAAGGTAAGGTAAGGTAAGGTTAAAGTATGATATGCTAAGGTAAGGTAAGGTATGATACGGTAAGGTAAGGTACGGTAAGGTAAGGTAAAGTATGATATGGTAAGGTAAGGTAAGGTACGGTAAGGTAAGGTAAAGTATGATATGGTAAGGTAAGTTAAGGTAAGGTAAGGTAAGGTATGATATGGTAAGGTAAGGTAAGGTAAGGTAAGGTAAGGTATGATATGGTATGGTAAGGTAAGGTAAGGTACGGTAAGGTAAGGTAAAGTATGATATGGTAAGGTAAGGTAAGGTACGGTAAGGTAAGGTAAAGTATGATATGGTAAGGTAAGTTAAGGTAAGGTAAGGTAAGGTATGATATGGTAAGGTAAGGTAAGGTAAGGTAAGGTAAGGTATGATATGGTAAGGTAAGGTAAGGTAAGGTACGGTAAGGTAAGGTAAAGTATGATATGCTAAGGTAAGGTAAGGTAAGGTAAGGTACGGTAAGGTAAGGTAAAGTATGATATGCTAAGGTAAGGTAAGGTAAGGTAAGGTAAGGTAAGGTAAGGTAAGGTAAGGTAAGGTAAGGTAAGGTATGATATGATATGATATGGTAAGGTAAGGTAAGGTAAGGTATGATACAGTAAGGTAAGGTAAGGTAAGTCAGAGAAAGACAGCTGGGAATATCATAAGATCCAGTCAGCAGATGGAAGGCATTCTCACTGTCTCTCTCCCTCTCTCTTTTTCCCTCTCTCACACACATACACACACACAGTATGAACTCTAACAGAACACATCAGCTTCACTCACGAGCCTCTTCTGTGTCCTCAGACAAACAACATCACTGTAATGAGTTCTCAGCTATGAACCAAAACAAAGACAAACTTTATTACACTCCTTTAATTAAATACACAAAATCGCTCGTATTCATTCACCAACATACTGTAACAAGCGTCGATATTATGATCCTGATTCGATTTTATCGTGATTTATACCACAGCGCTGTTTCGAAGCCATTTGGTCTGAAGTTGACACACAGAACTTTAAAGGAATAAACATATTACATGTCCTTCTTTAATTCATTAAAACTGTAAACGTTAACAATCTGCTGTGGGAAAAAAAAAGGAATTAAAAGTCTATTGTTGATTATTTTCCTACAACATCAGGCTGTCTGTGTCTTATATATATAATATATTTTACCATCAAATATATTTTCAAATGACTCCATCTTGATTTTAAATGAATGAATGATTTTTATGAATGTTTGTATGAGTGATTCCTGGTCTAACACACACAT
>NC_083471.1:2723432-2765932 GCF_030014155.1 Tachysurus vachellii | reverse complement strand
TGTTATTTGGAGCGCCTCTAAACACACTGCTCACCATCTGTTACGACACACACACACACACACACACACACACACACACACACACACACACACACCACAATTATCTAACAATCCACTGTGTCATCAGATTCTTTAAGGGCATAACGACCTAAAAATGCAGACAGGAATTTTTACTACAGTGTATTACGATCGAATGAAAAATAAGACCTGTGTGTGTGTGTGTGCGCGCGCGCGTGTGTGTGTGTAAGCATCTTTAATCTATATTTGTAATGTTTTTAATTTAGCTGCTAAACAATCCCTGCAACTGTATTAGGTGTATTTCTTAAAAAAATCTTGCAGCACAAAAAACCAAACCCTTTTTCTGTTCTAGCGTGTCTTTATTTAGCGCAGCCCACATTTCTGAACAACTTTAACTTTTCTTTCACTCCAGAAAGATAGAGAGAGAGACAGAGAGAGAGAGAGAGAGAGAGAGAGAGAGAGAGCAGGATTGATAGAAACGTGCTCTTGTGCCTGAAACTTCTTGAAGCGTCTTCAAATTACACGGCGAGAGAAAGGAGAGAAAGGAGAGAAAGCAGAGATCAGATGTGACTAGCTCTACTTCAAACTCCTTTGCTTGGTTGTTGTCACAGGAAGACAAAAAAAAACATTCCGGAAAAAGTCCATAGCAAGCCAGGATACATCGGATTAGCATCCTTTTAATGCCTGCATTTACAGTATATTTACATTTTGTGACAACCAGGATTGAAATTCTCGAATCTGATTGGTCAGAAGGTTGTTGATAACAATTTCAGTGATGCAAATGATTCAAATCTGTTGTATGATAGGTTTCTATGGCAACAATGTACACAGGGAATTGTCGACGAACTCCTTGATGAATTCGCTCATCAGTTTTGAGTAAAAACATAAAGGCATTAAAATATTTCAGTTTCATACGTGGTTAAAAAAACATCACATTAGATTAATCACACATGTCATGGTCTAAAGGGTTCGAGTCTTTTTGTCTTCAAATATTCAGCTGTCAGTAAAATCTCTTGACCTTTGTGCTGAGGTACGTTTGTGCGCTCCAGCATGCAGGAGTGTACAGCTCGCTCAATAAAAACAGACCATATCCAATGAGTACCTTCATCTATCCATCCATTCATCCATCCATCCATCCATCCATCCATCCATCCATCCATCCATCCATCCAGCTATCATTCAATTACTCCATTGCTCTCTCTCTCTCTCTTTCTCTCTCTCTCATTCCATCACTGTATGATTGAATCCATAGTCAGGCCCCGGAGAAGGTCGTGCTCTGTGGCATCACCGTCGGATAAATCAATCCCCTTTTTATCGCTCCTGCTCTTTCTTCTCTTTCTTTTCTCCCCGAACACACACATACACACACACGTATCATAAACCCGTGATCCAGACATACGGCGAACCTCAGGGTCGTATTCTAGGTTGTAGTTGTTCTTTTCCCTAATATGCTCATAAATAGATTTTAAAGCACGATCTGGGCAACTGCACAGCTTTACAGTGATTTGGTGCTAAGAGATTAAAGGCCAAAGCTTCCACTTCCCTCTTCCAATTCCCTTCAGCCCTTGTTTCACCTCGTATCTTTTCAGGCTAGCGAAGTGTCTAAAAATCCCACCGTAATTTTCACAAGCAAATATTTACGAGGAATCTGTATTCTTAAATAACACAACAACATTCCACAAACGGTGTATTTTCATGACCTCAATTTGGCATATTTAAATGACCTGCTGGAGGGGGCATGGCCACGCTTGATCACTCATATTCCACATGACCATAACACGTAGCTTTATTTGTGCAAGAAATACGCAAAACTCACTGACACGCTGCTTCTTTGGTTTCTCGTCAAAGTTCTCATTGTTCTGCATTTTAAACTTCATTATTGTTTCAAAGGTGGCTTAGTGGTTAGCACGTTTGCCTCACACCTCCAGGGTTGGGGGTTCGATTCCCGCCTCCGCCTTGTGTGTGTGGAGTTTGCATGTTCTCCCCGTGCCGGTTTCCTCCCCCGGTCCAAAGACATGCATGGTACTAGGTTGATTGCCATCTCTGGAAAATTGTCCGTAGTGTGTGATTATGAGAGTGTGTGTGTGTGTGCCCTGTGATGGGTTGGCACTCCGTCCAGGGTGTATCCTGCCTTGATGACCGATGACGCCTGAGATAGGCACAGGCTCCCTGTGACCCGAGGTAGTTCGGATAAGCGGTAGAAAATGAGTGAGAGTGAGAATTTGTTATTGTTTTCCTGAGTTATGAAATGAAAGCTTTTGATATAAACAGAGTTTCACATAAGTATTGACTTATACAAAAATATGGCACAATCAACTGGAGATGGGCATCCGGCGGTGAGCTGGTAAAGAGTGGATTACCCAGAGAAGCAAGCCAAGATGCCACAAGTTACTCTCGATGTGATGCTACCAACAACATGCTTCACTTTCTGTTCATGCCTTTTTTTTTTTTACATCCTTGCCAAATCTCTATCATGACCTTTGACAAACAAGATTTCATAAGTCTTAATACTCTCACTGTCCCGGGTCTGGAACAACTTCTCGCAATGGAGTTGTGGATCGTGACAGTTCCTTCTGAGTTGACTGGGGCCGAGTGGCTAAACCCTCTTTATCTACTCGCTGATTTTTATGGACAGTTTCATCTATTCATCCTCTAAAAAGCTTATCCTAATGGGTCACAGAGAACCTGGAGTACATCCCAGCACAGGCTCCCCGTGACCCGAGATAGTTCAGATAAGCGGTAGAAAATGAATGAATGAATGAATATTGTTTCAGAGGGAGATTAAAAAAAACAGCCCTGTGTATAGGAGTGTGTGAGGGGATGGGGGATGGGCGTGTTCAACATGTAGCTACTTTAGATAACGGACACAACAGTTCAACAGTTATAGAAATACAGTCGAGAAATCTGGTTTGTTGATCTGAAGAAAATTCCACTGTGGTTTTTAGTACTGTTCGAATTAACGTTGTCTGAGGCTCCGTAAATCGAGATCGCTTATGTAACAGCAGCTACAAACCGTCACAGTGTTTTATTTACCAGAAAAATTAAACAACCCAAAGTGACAATTTCACACAAAGAAAACGCAAAAACTCGAAGTAAACCGTTCTCAGGTTTTAGCAGATACGTGAGAATAAACACAGCAGTAAAAACGTGCATCTGTAAGAACATGAGCTTACCTGCTGTCAGGTCCTGTGAAGGTCAAATTAAATTAAAGCAAAGAAAAAAATGAAGTCTGACTCCGGCTGATCGATGGCGAGTCGTGGTAAATATCAACTGTGATGTAATGAATGCCGAGCTCACGCTGGTTGCTTCACGTTTTCAGCCAGAAAATTCTGGAAAAGTCGGTATTGATGTTGCAGTAAATCAAGTTTTTGTTAAAATGAATGCCCGGCTCCTGAAAGCAAGACAGCCTACGCAGCTGGAGATTTATCAAACTGAAAAGTGGCGACGGTTTCAAATGCTTACCCAGCTTCTTCTGGATGCTTTTTCATAATTAGGGTTAGTGGAAACAATTAATTTGGCCATGGTTATGGATCTGTATAATGTCTTGTGAGGTAACGAATGAAGAGCTCGTGGCTACGAAGTGCTTTTCTCTCACAGGGATTTTTTTTTCCTTTTTTTTTTAAACAGCACACACACACATACACACACACACACACACACACACACACACACACACACACACACATACACACACCTGATCTCCACTCCGACACTGATATCCTGAATTTAAAACAGACTCTAATTTGTCCGGTCACCGCTGCTACCTTGTGAATTTATTACGGTAAACAAGCATCCAATTAAACAGAGGTCTGCTGAAAATCTGGTGTCCCAGCACTCATAATGAACTTCCTTTTTTTTAATTTTTTTGCAAAACGGTCCTTTGATTATATCTTCATCATGTATCCCTAATACAAAAATTTATGCTTCAACCCCATAACTCCGCCCACTCTTTTCCTTACAGGTAGATCTGTGTGTATTGTGTGAACCCTGACACAGGACACTACTGGTTTTTAATTTGTTAAGTAACATTTAACATGTTGTTTTTTAATTAAGGCTTCAATGACATGGCACTTTGAGCTTTGATGAGCTGTTACGATAGAAACAGTGACGTATTAATAGAAACCTGTGATTTGGAGCCGCACTACTGTCTGAAAATGAGCCAATTGGGTTTGAGAGAGAGAGAGAGAGAGAGAGAGCAGTGTTGGACAGGTAGATGGATATTAAATGACAGTGTGAACAGAATGGAAGGGTTATTCCCAGTGATGTCACCTTTCATAAACACAGCCATAAAAATGACTGACCTGCCAGATGGAGTCACAAATCAGCTGTGACCTTGTTTGCTTAACGGCACAAACAAACTTAACACACACACACACACACACACACTCTTTACATCCGTTTCACACATAGACATGTCATCCAAACTCAAATCTAAGAAAAAGAAAGCATTAGAAGACTTGCCTCTACATACACAACTGCTTCGGTTTTGTTTGCAGTTCTCCTTCTTAACGGTCCTCGACACCACAAACACTTCTTTTCCTTCTCTGCATGTTTGCGCCAATTTGCAATGTTCTAGCGAGTTCGCTAATTTCCATAACCGCCGCTCTCCTCGGTTGCATGTCGCCTGCTGATTTGCAAAGATTTGTCCTAACGTAAGCCAGTCACGGATTCGCTTCAATCTACGAACAACAACTATCTGAAAATTAACCAGAACACATCTGTGTCCTTTAACTGGATACCACATGCTCTGGATCCATAATTGTTAAAGACCCAGACAGTTTAAAAGGGGCAGAAAGAAAAAGAGATGACGGTGGAACTCAGGGTCGTGTCATTACACCTAAAGATAGGCTATTTCTATTCTATTTGTTTGTTTATTGGGTTCAAAAACAGACCTGAAAAATGACTTATTATCCTAAAAAAAGTAATTAATCTTGAAAAACACTGGAAAAATGATAATATTTAGTACTTTTAAAGACTTTACTAAGCTAAAATAGGTCAATTCTAACTAAATTTATAGGAATGCCCGCCCACATTTAGTTAGCCCCACCCACTTTTAATAATAAAAACATAAACATTTATAGATAAGGCTGCCTACATTTACAGTTAAGAATAAGCACGTCTACATTTATAGATAAGCTTGATTCTACAGACCACAGATCTACAGACCACGCCCACATCTACAGACCCCACCCATAATTACAGGTAAGAATATGCCTGATGTTTATAGGTAAGCAAAAGCACATCTATATTTATGAGTAAGTCTTGTAACAAATATAAGAATTGGTCAAAATAACCGCCCATATTTGTAGATAACTCCACCCATGTTTACAGGTAAATTAGCATGACTACATTTAGATTAAGCCTGTCTTAAATAAGCTTAAAACCCAACATTTACAGATAAGTATAACCACATTCACAGGTAAGACTAAATTTGCCGACCTTTACTGAAAAGAACCACTCTACAAACATCTATAATTAACCCTGCCTCCATTTTACAAGTAAGAATAGCTCCACCCTCATTTACAGGTAAGAACGACCGCACCCACATTTATGGATAACCCTGCCTCCATTTAATGATATGAATAGCTCCACCCACATTTACAGGTGAGAAAAACCCATCATCATTTAGAAAATGTCTGGTTACAATTATAGGTTAGCATAACCCCGCCCACATTTTCAGGTAAGAATGAACCTGCCCATGTTTGTAGGTGAACAAAAGCCTGCTTTCATTTAAAGTTAAGTCCAAGTCCGCCCACATTTTCAGGTTAGACGTATCCCTACCCACATTTAAAGGCAAGACTCACCTGTATAGATAGATTCAATGCTTTATTAAGTAAAAACCTTTGCTGGAACGACACCAGAAATGGCCTGGGCGTGTCCCTTTTTTAATTCACATCATAATGGACTGCTGGAGTAATTAAATGAAACAGTTGGCATGAGCCAGGTGACTCACGGGAAGTTATCTGATAAAGTAATAACTCCGCTTCACTCATTTTCCCTTCTTGAACCCCTAATGGGTTCAATACCTCCAAATCCAGAAGAAAGGAACAAAGAATGAATTGAGTATTCTGTCCCACGCGTCCCTGTTATACCAAACAGCGCCTGGAACAAATGAAACGTGGCCTTTTACAGATGCTAACTCTGCAAGACTTGTTTCCTCAGAGCTGAGAGCGTAAATATGAAACCTGCTTATCTCCAGCTGAAAACGAACACATCCTGCATTCATCGCCAATGGCAACACAACTAAAGTACAAGGTGGAAATATCAGAGGCAACCACATGATTTATTCATATCGGAGATCAATAACGCCACAAGCAGATCTTTCCTGTGTTCCCCTCTCCTCCTCCTCCACCTCCTCCTCACCTCGGGATGTCATCAATCTTAGCTGACCAACAGTGTTACACCATGTATATTACATTTCCTGCTAAAGAAAGAAAGAAGGAAACAAGAAGGAACTCACGAATGACTCACCTTGAGTTATTACTTTTGGTGTGGCTCAGATCCTGAGAGGATTTAATATGACACCGAACTCCCAGCTCTTTTTTTTTTTTTTTCGTTTAGAGCCAAATGCCTAAAATGAAAAATGTGATTTTTCCAGCATGACACTAAATAAACCCATCACTCAAAGCTTCTATAACAAATAGAAAGTAAGAACAGGAATTAAAAGTGATGCAATAAACTGACATTGACTGTAAAATTCCTTCATTCATTTTCTTTCACTTATCCAAACTACCTCGGGTCACAGGGAGCCTGTGCCTATCTCAGGCGTCATCGGGCATCAAGGCAGGATACACCCTGGACGGAGTGCCAACCCATCACAGGACACACACACACTCATTCACTCCGGACAATTTTCCAGAGATGCCAATCAACCTACCATGCATGTCTTTGGACCGGGGGAGGAAACCGGAGTACCCGGAGGAAACCCCCGAGGCACGGGGAGAACATGCAAACTCCACACACACAAGGCGGAGGCGGGAATCGAACCCCCAACCCTGGAGGTGTGAGGCGAACGTGCTAACCGCTAAGCCACCGTGCCCCTGACTGTAACATTAATGTTATAATTGTATTGATAGAAAATGTGGGATAAGAAGCTAGCTTTAACTTTAAGTAAACTGACTAAAGGTTTTTATTCATTTGTTTATTTTATTTCACATAAATAAATGTCAATTCCAGTCAGAAATGTTATCAGTACTGCTCAGGAGCTTTCGAGTTTTCAGATTGCGGACATGTCGATAACAATACAGACAGTATATAAGCTCTATGGTTAAATGTAACCCGTAATTACACGTGATAACAGTTTGGTTCTCATGTCGTACGCGAAGACACACAGTGTCAAAATAAACATCTTCAAACTTCATGTGTACACACATTTTTTTTGTTGTTATTATGAGGACTTGGAGTCCTCATAAAGTATATTTTATGACATGCTCAAAGACTTGCGAGACGGTTCTATAATTTACAGCCAGTCCAAAATTCTAATCAGGAAACTGAAGAGCTGGATTCAGGATTTAGGCTCTGCTGTAAATAAAAAATGAAAAAGAAAAAAAAACAACAACAAAAATACAAGTCAAAAGCAGGTTTATTTACACACAACTGTCTCTTGTGAGTGTTTAAGTACTTCTACACTTCTATAATGTACATGGGAAATAAAAATACACTGAACAGAAGCAAGGAGGGTGTCACTGTGCTTACAAAAGCACTGCCAAATTCCACACACGCAAACACACACACACGTATACACACACACGTATACACACACACACACAAGGTCCCTCCTGTGGAGAAATGTGTTAGCTGAAATGTCAATCAAGCCCAGGAGGCCACCTGCTGCAGACTGTCTAATGTGTCATTCCAGACATTTACATAAAACAATAATAATATTCGCTCATTATACCGAGCCGTGTGTGTGTGTCAATGTGTGTGTCACTGTGTGTCAGTTTGACAGAGAGGAACGAAGAGGAAACAGACTGAGACGGAGACTGTGTGTGTGTGCGCGCGTGTGCGTGTGTGTGTGTGTGTTATGTGTGTTGTGTGTGTGTGTGGACTAAGGTCATACCAGAGCAGGTGAGTTATTAGTGCAGAACTTGGCTTCACACACACACACACACACACACACACACACACACATACACAGTGTGTTAAATTCCCACAAAAGTTTGGTGAAAATAAAAGTAACATTATGATGAACATTACTGGATTTAATAATCTAAAAAAAATCTGACTAAATGTAAAATAAAATAAAACATTGTATAAAGTCTGTTTTACATGCAGAGTAATCAGAAAGACTTGTGTGATGTTGAGCTTTCTCTGCTTGCGATGGAGATTTTCTCTGCTTGAAGAGTCGGGAGCTGCTTGCTGGCAGTGGCAGGGTGAGGAAGACAGGATGGAGGCATTTTGGTGATACTGTAGTACTGTCAGTTAATAATATAGTGCCATTATTTATCCCTGGCTTTAAAGAGCAGGGAGTAAAACCTTCAGGAACTGGCTGTAACACAGAATAAGCCAAGAGACAAAATGATAATAAAGTGTTTGATTTAAAAAGAGCTTTCACACAAATGAGGTCTAATCCAATCCAGGGTTCGACGTATGACCCGGAGGGTTAAGGGCAAGCTGGAGTAAGTACTGCTGCACTCAGTACAGTGAGGAGGCTGGCACTTATTTCCAGGGATTTCAGAACAGCGTAACAGATATTGCGTCATCGGGTAGGCGTGGCCTATTTGATAATCTAACCCTAACCCTAACCCTAACCATAGTTTTTGGTTGTTTATTTGTTTTCTAAAATAAATCTACCTGTATGCTGTTTTTTTTTTTTTTTTTTGAAAGAGGGCGTTTTTCCAAGACCTCCGGAAACACACCAACTTTACGTCGTGGTAACGAAACCCCTGGAATTTAGTGAATGCCACAGTGAGGAGGTGAGTTGAGCTGACCAGTCTTTATAGTATTATTGCAGAATGTCAGGAATAGGAAAATAATAAATAATGTGATGAGGCAGAGTTAACGTTACCACACTGAAGGTTTTATTATAACAATACAAATACCACAACAGTTTGCTCATAATTACAAGGGTTTGGTTTTGATGTATTTTTTTAATTAAAGTTTTACATGCTGTACTTTTTATCCATTTATTGTTACACTTAATATTGTGCAAGGTGCAAAAAAAACAGTTCCTTTTATCGCTTATTTTACGGCAGCTATTTTCTCTTTCTTATTAAGGATATTAAGAAAAAAAAAGTATAATCTGATACTAGAGACATCTTCGAAAGAATATTAGAAAAAAAATGACTATATCAATTATTATTGACTTAAATATTTAAATAAATTACGATATCTACTACTGTATATTTCTTTATTTGTGAAATATTTTTAAGAATTAATTTTATTAATCTTAGATTATGTGGAGTTCGTCAAAAAATTAAATCACCACCTTCTGACCAATTGTTATATAATATATTGTTTAGGATTGCATTAGAGAAAAAAAAAATCCAGTTCTGTTTACTGTTTTTTTTTTTTGTCTAGTGAACAGACATTTGTTATTGCTTTAGCCTAAAATGCTGCCTACAAATTCTTCCAAAATAAGGACTCTGTTTAGGTGACAGCTGTCTACTGATACCTTCCAAATGGGACAGGATTCATCTCAGGAAAAGAAATGGAAAAAAGGAAAAGAAAAAAAGACAAACAAACACCAGGCAGGATCTTCCTGTGGAGAATGCTGAATAACTATTTGACGTGTTGAAATGTATTGAAAACTTTGCTGTATCCCCGAACATACACTTAGTCCTTGTAAATATATTCCCGATTTGAAGCGAGAGCGATGGAAAATATTTTCTATGGCAGATACAAATTCAACTGAAGACCATTATTTCCAGGCCAGTAAGCACACTGTGGCAGAGTGAAGGTGGTGTTTCTCCTCATGGCTCCTCATTACATGGGTTTAAAGTGTGACTCCTACTGACACATTACACTGTTACTGAACACATCACAGCAGGTGGGCCTGCTGCAATCTTATACTGTCACTCTCTCTCTGTGTGTCTCTCTCTCTCTGTCTCTCTCACTCTCTCTCTCTGTGTGTCTCTCTCTCTCTCTCTCTCTCTCTGTGTCTTTCTCTCTCTCTCTCTGACTCTCTTTCTGTCTCTCTCTCTGTCTCTCTCTCTGTGTGTGTGTGTCTCTCACTCTCTGTCTCTCTCACTCTCTCTCTGTGTCTCCCTCTGTCTGTCTCTCTCTATGTGTGTCTCTCTCTCTCTCTCTCTCTCTCTCTCTCTCTGTGTCTCTCTCTCTGTCTCTCACTCTCTCTCTCTCTCTCTCTGTGTGTCTCTCTCTCTTTCTCTGTCTCTGCTTACCTGTTGCTCCATTTCCATCTGCTATTTATCTGCCATTTTCAGGAAGACAGGAAAGACAATTCAAACCGCACGCTTTATATCTGCTGTAATTATACTTACTGTACGATAAGACGAGTCACTGAGTGTTCACCTCCATGCTGGGATTCCAGTACACACTTCACTTACATGCCTGACATGATGAAGTGGAGATGGTCAAAAACGTCTGAGGTTATTATAAAACGTTAATAAATGCAATCATTTGTTTACAAATGAAATTGAATTAGAAAATTATAGGTTAAGGTATAAAGGTGAACTGACTGTATTGTGGTTGACTGAGGCTTCTATAACACTGTTAACTGCTGTATTCAGTGTTGTAGAGTGAGAATCAGTAACACTCCTGCAGATATTCAACACGTTCCCAATCATGGAATGAAAAATATATCGTCGCTGTCAGGCGGAATCCTCGTATCTCCAAAACCGTACTTTTCAGGAAATTAAAAAAACGCTGTACCTTATCTTCAATGCACAGGGTTGCGCTAAATTCCTGTCCTCAGACGAGCACCAGAACTAGAGGAGGTCAAGGTTTTTTTTTTCTTTGAGCCCAGTGTTTTGAAGACATTTACCTCAGAAGACGTGTTGATTCGTTGCGACTCTTCTTGAGGAGAAATATGCCGCGAAGCTCTCCCGCGGAGTGAGGAAGAGGTGGACAGTTGAAGTGTCCAATGGAGTTATGAGATTTGTGCTCAAGCTATTTTCAAGACTTTAGATTGGTTAATAACTTGTAAAAATAACAGACACACGTGGGGACTGACCAATAGCATCGATATGTGAAAAAATATAAAATTGACCAAATTTGGACATAAAAGGTTTCTGCCCGACAGCGACGATATGCTTCTTGTGTAATTTGTGATTGTTGTTTTGCTGTATTTTCAAATTTAACTTTGGTTCCCTCAATAATTGGGGGTTCACTCCAAACTGTATAACAATTGGGGTTCACTCCAAACTGTATAACAATTGGGGTTCACTCCTAACTGTACAACAATGGTGGTTCACGCCAAACTTTACAACAATTGGGGTTCACTCCTAACTGTACAATACTTAGGGTTCACACCAAACTGTACAACAATTAGGGTTCACACCAAACTGTACAACAATTAGGGTTCACACCAAACTGTAGTTGCAACTTTTCTCTACTGTAGAGCCTCTTTGGATACAGTGATGTGAATGATCATGACAGAAACATCCAAGTGTGTAGAAAACACAACCTGCTACTATCATCCTGTGATCATTTTATCGCTGTCCAGATGAGAATTTCATTATTGGGGAGGAACGTCCTACTATTTCCAACTTCCTGCTAATAAACTAATCCAATCCAACCAGGGCTTATGATGTAGTTTTGCAAAATATTTTTGCACCAATGTTTTAAAATGGTCTTGTATTACTAAAGCCCTAAAAACTAGCTTATTTACTACAAAGTGACTTCTTTTCTGGGGAGGCACGGTGGCTTAGTGGTTAGCAGGTTCGCCTCACACCTACAGGGTTGGGGTTCGATTCCCGCCTCCACCTTGTGTGTGTGGAGTTTGCATGTTCTCCCCGTGCCTCGGGGGTTTCCTCCGGGTACTCCGGTTTCCTCCCCCGGTCCAAAGACATGCATGGTAGGTTGATTGGCATCTCTGGAAAATTGTCCCTAGTGCGTGAGTGAATGAGTGTGTGTGCCCTGCGATGGGTTGGCACTCCGTCCAGGGTGTATCCTGCCTTGATGCCCGATGATGCCTGAGATAGGCACAGGCTCCCTGTGACCCGAGGTAGTTCGGATAAGCAGTAGAAGATGAATGACTTCTTTTCTGTACAGTTTATTTAGTTTTTTTAAGTACTCCCAGGTGTCAATTCTTTGTAACAGTCTGAAAAATTCAGGAAAGTCTTCAGGATAAACTCTAAACTGGTAAACCGCTGTGATGTAAATGGAATAAAACAGAGCCTTCCCCTTAAATACCTGGAAGCTTTAGTAGAACTTCTTATCAGTTCTTAAATAATTCCAGAAATTTAACTAGAAATGTTACCAAAAATGTCAGAATGTCAGTGTGAAACTTATTTTAAAATGTCAGTGAGAAACTCGTCTTTTTTATATGTTCCTCATGAATGCGGTAATATAAACAGATTTATAAGCATCTATATAAATGTTATATGTATAGATGAATTCATTCATTACTGAAGAAGCATACATTCCATTAATCACACACTAATTAAAGCACTTTCTCTCCGTCTTCTGCCTCTTGCATTTTGTCAGACCAGACCCCTATTACAACATCCCTCTCCATCACTCGATCTCTCTTTCTCTGCATCTCTCTCTCTCTTTTTGTGATGAATCTGCAGGTCGTGAACGTCTCTAATTTAGAGTCAGCCGATACATCTTATCAGCAGGGTTCCCTTTTCTGTCTCCTTCCTTCATCCCTCCATCCGTCTCTCCTTCCTTCTCCCGCAGGCGCAAATGAACAGGAAACTGACAAAGACATCTGACAGCATTCTGAATCGGGCCTCTCATTGACTCAGAGTCGCTCGATAATGAAATCAAGCATCGACTATGAGAAAGCGTGTGAGCTGTGCCCAGCCTGGTCTGTCGTAGCAGAATTATGCGAGGCTCATTTTTAATCCACCCTGGCACAGCAGGAAGTGTGTGTGTTAGTGTGTGTGTTTAAGGAATGCTCTCTTCCTCTGGCTCTGAGCTCCTACTTAATTTAACAGAGCGCCAATTATTGACCGCACCGCCACTTTGAAATCCTTTCCAATTTATTTAAACTGTAAGTGTGTGCTGGCCGAGACCTCAGGCTTTAATTTGCAGGCTAGTGGATCATATATTACTCCACTTAAACTACAGATGAGTGTTCCCCTATTAGAGCACTCTTATAGCCCTCTAATACAAAATGAGGGTTATTTATGTGCTTTATTGTCCAGGGCATAGAGTAAGAAAACTCTGTAATGGTCACCTGATGCTGACTCAATTAGCACTGTTGCCTGTGAGTTACGCACAATTGTGTCCACTGCTTTAGTCAATCGGTACAACCCTTTTTCATAATGTAATTTGTTAAGAGGGGCACGGTGGCTTAGTGGTTAGCACGTTCGCCTCACACCTCCAGGGTCGGGGGTTCGATTCCCGCCTCCGCCTTGTGTGTGTGGAGTTTGCATGTTCTCCCTGTGCCTCGGGTCTTTCCTCCGGGTACTCCGGTTTCCTCCCCCGGTCCAAAGACATGCATGGTAGGTTGATTGACATCTATGGAAAACTGTCCGTAGTGTGTGAGTGAATGAGAGTGTGTGTGCCCTGCGATGGGTTGGCACTCCGTCCAGGGTGTATCCTGCCTTGATGCCCAATGACGCCTGAGATAGGCACAGGCTCCCTGTCACCCGAGGTAGTCGGATAAGCGGTAGAAAATGAGTGAGAGTGAGAATTTGTTATTGTTTTCCTGTGTTATGAAATGAAAGCTTTTGATATAAACAGAGTTTCACATAAGTATTGACTTATACAAAAATATGGCACAATCAACTGGAGATGGGCATCCGGCGGTGAGCTGGTAAAGAGTGGATTACCCAGAGAAGCAGGCCAAGATGCCACAAGTTACTCTCGATGTGATGCTACCAACACTTTCTTCACTTTCTGTTCATGCCTTTTTTTTTTTTTTTTTACATCCTTGCCAAATCTCTATCATGACCTTTGACAAACAAGATTTCATATGTCTTAATACTCTCACTGTCCCGGGTCTGGAACAACTTCTCGCAATGGAGCTGTGGATCGTGACAGTTCCTTCTGAGTTGACTGGGGCCGAGTGGCTAAACCCTCTTTATCTACTCGCTGATTTTTATGGACAGTTTCATCTATTCATCCTCTAAAAAGCTTATCCTAATGGGTCACAGAGAACCTGGAGTACATCCCAGGAGATTGAGTGCACAAGGTAGCGTACTTCATAGACAGGATGTCAGTCTATACCGATTTAAGTTATTTTTAAATAATGGACTTACTGTCATTAGTATTTTATATCATAAATTCTTGATAGATACTTTTCCAAAACTCTGTCCTGAACTTGCATATTTTTACCTTTTAACTGCACACTGATAAACTCCACTCCAACACTCTCACTCTCACTCACTCATTTTCTACTGCTTATCCGAACTAACTCGGGTCACGGGGAGCCTGTGCCTCTCAGGCGTCATTGGGCATCAAGGCAGGATACACCCTGGACGGAGTGCCAACCCATCTCAGGGCACACACACATTCTCATTCACTCACACAATCACACACTACGGACAATTTTTCCAGAGATGCCAATCAACCTACCATGCATGTCTTTGGACCGGGGGAGGAAACCGGAGTACCCGGAGGAAACCCCCTGAGGCACGGGGAGAACATGCAAACTCCACACACACAAGGCGGAGGCGGGAATCGAACCCCCAACCCTGAAGGTGTGAGGCAAACGTGCTAACCACTAAGCCACTGTGCCCCCCCCCCCCCCACTCCAACACCTAATGGCGATTGGTTGCAATTTCAAAGTATAGGTGTAAATACTTTTTTTTCATTATTAGTTTTTGTTTTTTTATATGTGTTATACTGTATTAGAATTTTTTAAAACTATAAACATTACATCAATTTCAGTTCTATGCTGAAAATGTGCAAAAATATTTGAACACACTGTATTAACATTCTTGGTTCAGGTTAAACACTTAATAAAAAATATAGCTACGAAATATGTAGTGTATGTAGGGAGCTGAGACATTTTAAAACTTTTTATTTCATGGAAAATACATTCTAAGACGAATCATTCTGTGACTGAAAACCACTCTTTTAGACTCACTTATTTAACTACAAACGTTTAGGGATTTGATAAAACAGTGTCTTTTTCCTTGTTTAATTGCTATTAGTAGGTCAACTGAATTAATAATTTGTAAATGCACATCACCACACTACGAACATAGCAATCAAGTGTCTTTGGGTTATTTTGACTTTGAAGCAGGTATTTTCATGCCACAAAAGAGTGACGCACTCATAACATGATCACTCTATGTGCACTAAACTGAAAGTATTCAAACTCTATTTGGAACACATCACATGGTTAAAGAGCATTTATTACAATCCAACTGTTCCTACAGCAGGGTCTAAAACTACAGCAGGGTCTAAAAGTCTTTATAATTTCCCTAGATGACATTTTACCTAACCTCGCCTAACCCTAACCTGCAATCTGTCAGTTACTTCAGAAGCTTCTGTCAAATTTAGCCCACACTGAGTGAATTAATTTGATTGTAAATTTGGTGTATAATCCCAGTTTTAAACAGGATTGAGGTCAGATGTTTTTATAGGTTAGTATCCCAGTTCTCCACTACTCCATCAGGCATCATGTTAAAAAAAAAAACCTGAAGAATAGGTGTGCATCAAGTGTGTCGCGTAGTAACATTTGTGTGTGTCTATAAAATGGTGAAGCATGAGAGCTCCTAAAAAACAACACGTTTCTTTATTACCGATCAATAAAATTTAACTCTGAAAGGTTCCTGAACTAGCGCCAACTATTATCTTCACACTAACGCTCCTCCGGGAATTGATCGAGATCGTTGATCTCTCCTAATGGAAACAGAATATGTTTCAACTGTTTTTCCTCTGAGGGATTTCAATTTTTTGCTGGTCACAGAAGTTTTAGTTAGAAGTCCTTTGGGTAGATTGACCACCTAAAAAACTGCTGAAAAAAAAAGCTGGAAGATTGTAAGCGTAGTGTAAAAATAGCATGAATTGTTTGTTGAAAGTGTTGCTCGCTGGCTAGCACCTCGTTCATTTCTAAAGGAATCTGATTATCAACAAAACCCTTCACAGAAACAGAAGGACTGAGAAATGCAAGCCTCAGTCTTGATAATTAGTCTGTGGTGCACTCTCGCCGGGTGGGAAAGGGCTTTTCTAACGATGTGACAGAAGTCCCTGTGCAGAAATACAGACTCTCTAACAAAGCATGAGTGAGAAATGCCTGTGACACACATGTAATGTGAAGTGCCAAAGACAATGAAGGCCAAGTCTTCCCATGGGGCACTAAAGCAAACACACAATTCCACTCATCCGCAATGGATTACTGAGATTATGGTACTCGTCGTTTAGACTGTGTATGTGTGAGAGAATGTGTTTTGTAAGGCTCAACAAAAGCAATGCGTCTCAATTCAGCTTTGATGCTGTCACACAATGTTCAGTTAACAGCTGAAGCTTTCTCAGAGTTATGAAAAGGACAGAAAACCCAGAGCTTTGGAGCCACAAAATGGCTCAGTTGTGTGTACAAATGGAACATATGTTGCCTAAATTGAGGCATCCATTGTTACCACCACATATTATAAATCACATAATTCATTTCCACTGAGAGCATTTTCCATCTTAAAATAATATTATAGCTTTTTAATGGGGTTCAATGTCCCTTGCCTTTTTAGCTAACTCTGTGGCACAGTGCTCATTACCATGCAAGGTCTTTTCCCATGGCAGCAAACTGTCACTCTGACAGGTATATTAGATTTTTTATGAAAATTGCAGCACAATGCTTGGCAACCTTGGCTTGGACGTTGAAGTAGCAACGTGATAAAAGTTGTGGACTTACTTTGAGTATTCTTCATTGTCCTGGTCACACCTGGCATCTTTGTGCTTCTCCCAGTCTTTCCCGTGCTTGCAGGTGGTTAACAAAATCATATCTTCCCCATTATGTATGTGATACAAAGCGTTCCTGGTTTCTGAACCAATTCCTGTGAGGTACCTCTTTCCCTTGAACACAAGAAGGTATTTCCGAGCAAGTGGGACATTGTTGGATGTCAAGTAACCTTTCTCCCCACCTTTCTGGGGGTGCTCTTTGGAAAATAGTGGTATGGACACATCAAAATGGGGCCTGAAGTTCTGAACATCGACGCTGGCCTTGGCCAACATGGCCTGGCCTACATCAAAGCCCAAATCCTCAGCATAGTCAGGCCACGTCCCAGAATACAGGTTAAAGATCAGGTGGTTCCTGCCATCATTCCACAGTGGAAGGTTCTGGATCTGAGTTCTAACATCTTGTACATATTGTGGTGAGAGCCTGTCCCTGTCCAGCGTGTCCACACTGAGCACAAAAAGGCACGCTTCACTTGGATCACTTGTATAGAACCGAGAGTCCTCAATGGCCGCCAGAATTTTTCTGTAATTTTCAGAAATTCCTGTGACCGTGCTTGTGCCTGGCGGGTACACATAGACACGGAAGGCACCCTGACACCGACCGAAGTCAAAACATGTGTCCATGCGACAGCGGCGGCTCTTGTACATGTTGTTTTGTATCTCGCGCCGTAGCAGCACCAGCGGTCCGTACTCTTCCGGTTCCCCATCCTCCAGATACAGGTAGGGTTGCTCGGCATGCGGAAGAAGGGCGTAAAAATGTGACTCCTCGCTGTGTGTCTGGAGCTCTGTGGTATGTAGGGTGCAGATGTAGGCGAGCAGCATGGCGCAGACTGCCGCCAACGCTAGCACGTATCGCTTCTTGGCCTGCATGTGGACTGGCACGGAGAAGCTCAACGCGCCACAAAGACTCTCATATTGGCGCTAGAGCATAGCACCAGGGTATGGGCCACTGTGAGCAGACGCATACAAACAAAGATTAACCTAAAATTAAAAAAAGGCTCATTTTACTTGCAAAATTTAAATCAGTTGCTTTGGAAAGTTGATCTGCATGCACTGTTCTGAGTCCATTCTGTGTATAACATTTACAAGCATAGAAGCACTTGAAAAACAGACAGCAATAATCCCTGTGCTGAATTATTATAATGAATTTTTGTACTGAAATAAATTTTGCTGCACAGACTTAAGCTCTACGGTCATTATTTGTGTACAGATTTAAATAAAAATTCAGTATAGGTGCTAATTCAACACCGTGGTGCTGATCTAATTTTCTACTGATAAGAAACATCAAGAGTGATTTACCTTCCTTTTAAATAGCATTAGATGAACTGTGTTTTTATGGAAATTTTGAAGAAAATTTCAGCTCATGCGTGAAATAAACCTGCAAGGCGCCATATCCTGTTTGCAGCTTGTAGCTGAGAAGTGGCACAGTAACAAAGGTGATGGAAATTGCATGAAACAGTGTGTGAAATTCTTTGCAGACAAAGTTGGGCGACGGCAGCGCACCTGTTCGAGCGCATGTGACGTTAACCAACCTTCAGCTTCGGTCGAGAAGATCCATGCATCATTTAGAGCAAGATAGAGCATTTTCTTAATAGAGTCAGTCTGACTGAAATTTAAGATATAAAATATTATTCCCTGAAGGAAAAACTAGTAACAGCGCTATAATCCAGATGGAACTCCATTCACGATCCCAAGACATCTGGGTCACTATTGTCGAAACAGATTCATCAAAGGTTAGATAGCTTCGGTTGCTTCAGGGTTTTCAAGTGAAGAGCATCATCATGATATCAATCCGGAAAGCTGGACATTTTTCAAATGCTCGACGAACGAGCACCTCTAATCCTGTACTCTCATCTAACACGTTCTCTGAAATAAATAGTCAAATGTAATCCTCATTCTTACCAGGATGTTACCATGTTATCATACCTACATCTACACGTCATCTGTTCATCCTCTTCACTGATATCTGAGCAGACTTGGACTTCTTTGCAGTTCTGTAACAGCATAAAATTATGAATTCACTACAAATCCAGTACAAATTAGAACTTTAAAAGGATCTAGAACACTTTAAGGCTTTAAGGGTTTTCTTTTAGCAGATTCAGTGAAACCAGACAATCCTGACAGGATGATAAAACTTCATTGAACTGAGAGAAACTTCGCGCCTTTTTTTTTCCCGCCAAGAATCCTGTCAGGTATGAGTCCAGTGCCTCCACGCGCTCTTTCGCCGTCTCGCGCGTGTTTAGAAACTTTGTTTAACGGCGCCGACACCTGAACATCTCGCTTCCCTCAGAGTCACAGCGCGGTCCGTTTGGCGGGGATAAAAACAAAATTAAAAAAGATGACGTTAAAACTCCAGTATCCTTGGCGACAAGGCGTGTTTTTATTGACACGCGACAGCCGATGCTTTCGATGTTGTCCTCAGTGACATGAGCGCGCGCGGATGAAACGGAGTATGACTCTGTGCGCGAGTGAAACTGCCTCAGCATCATCCGAGCAGAAGTGTTATGGTTCGCCAATCGGGCCAAAAACGTATCCACATGTCATTATGGTAGGAAAGTGGTTCAGAACGTCATCAAATATCAAGGATCGACCAAATGTAGGTCATGTTAACGACATTTATACTACAAAATGTCAACAAAACTATTTTAATCATTATGATTTTTATAAATTTATATATAGATGTTTTAGTGTAATAAAACATTTGTTATATTTGTATCATTTACCTTTTTACTGAGGTAGAAATATAGGGAGTATATAAGTATTTTTCTTTGTATTTAACGTTTTCCTTTTTTTAAACTTTTTAAACCTGAAAGATAAAGAGCGAATACATTCATTGTATTGCTAAAATGGATTGTCACTTTATAGAGAACTATATGTTACATGTGTATATTATTGTGCTCATTCTCATGAGCTCTTATTTCTATAATAACTGCAAATTACACTACATGGCGTCCACATTTAATAATACACAGATCGACACAAAAAGTCTTGAGAAATTTCGACACAAAAAGTCATGAGAAATTATGTTGTGGTTTCTGAATAACTTTGAGTAAAGGTAATGAAAAATAGTTATAATCTGAATGCTAAGAGGAACTAGCATGTTTGAAGAACATTTCACATTATTAAATGTAACTATAAATAAAAAATTAATACTTGACATCGGTGGTGAATAGCATAGCTGCAAAATAACAAATATTATGGTTGCATTTCATATCCACTCTGCTTTGGGTTGCTTATATGGTTAGCTTCTTTATCTTTAAAATGATAACTATAATAAAATTCCACATTTTTTTCAAAACTGCCATTAATCCTTATTTACTTTATCTGCAAATTTGAGCATGCTGAGAATAACGAAACTGTATGAAATTAAACAATTGTCTTTTTTTATGATACCTTCATTGTAGTGTTAATATTTACACAGTCTCCTGTGTTCAATAATATGCTGAGGATGTGGAGTAGAGGATGCGATCAGCGGCATTAGTGCTGTGATCTGGGAGCTAATGATGCCATCTAGAGGTTTACTGTGTAACTGACTGGGGGGGGGGGGGGTTCTGGTTGTCTGCAGAGTAGCAAATCTTTATCTACTCTATTGATCAGTGCACACAGTTTTGTTAATGATCGCTCTAATTATACACTGCCACTCAAAGATATTGAACACCTGAAGTTTTATTTCAGCTGATTTACTACTAATGAAGAATGAGAAGTTAATATGGGAAAACATTAAATATGTGTTTTAACATTAAACGATTATTTTTCCAGAAGCCAAAAAAAATTGATTTTTAGATGAAAAATGTATTAGTAGTATCAATTTACAGTGTAGATAATTAGGTACTGTATGGAATTAAACCTGACACTATAAAAGCACACAGCGATTTGCCAATTGTATTAAAAATTAAACACGTGACACACTTTTGTTATGTAACATCCAGGTAGTTATTGTCTGTTATCACTTTATTTAAAGCAGATAGAAAGAAGTTGTTCTCTCAACAAGCTAACAAGGCTGTGATGTTCCTGAAGCTTATGAACAAAGTATTTACATTACCTGTTAATTGTGTTATATTTAGTTGCCGTACAGTTAATTTTGGAGAAATTGTTTAAGTGAGAGAGTGTGTCAGTGTTGTAGGTCTGTAATTCAGAATTGTTGAATAGTCTGAGCAGTGTGTAATGAGCAGTGTGTAATGGTATCTGTGTGTGTGTGTGTGTGTGTGTGTGTGTGTGTGTGTGTGTGTGTGTGTGTGCGTGTGTGTGTGCTGGAGTGTAAATCTCATTTTCTCCCCATTCCACTGTTCCATTGGTTCATTAGGCATGTAGCGGCTGGCCTGTGCTAGCGGCTATGCTAACAGGCCATGCTAGCACCTCACTCGAAATGGGGAAAGTCGCTCACACACTAATGACTATCGCATTTCTTGACCTTGCAGGAAAAAAAATGGACTTTTATGGATGTTCATTTCAGTTTTTCCTGAAAATGCATGACATTTGCATTTTTAAAAAAAAAAATCAAAACAGCTACAGGGCATTAGAAACTAAACTTGACTTGAAAATTCAACACTACAAACTACTCTGTTTATTAAGGCCCTGTAGTGTAGATGACACATTCTTTTAAATGTGATATGCTGCTTTGTGATGGAGCATGAGCAACAGTTTGAAACAATGAAGTTAGCATGGAGGAAATACATATTAGCGTTCACCCTCGGTGGTTGGTAGCTGACGGTGGAAATTAGCCAGTGATTAAAAATCAGTGTGGACTTAACAATTAGCATAGAAACTATACTGGATTTGCTATAAGTCTACCTTCTGCTTCTAGCTATTTATTTTTTGGTCTGCATCTCATGACGTTCAGCACGTCGTTGATTATGTTCCTGAACGATCACATCTGTAAGCGATTGATACTTTATATGCCTACTACAGATAATTTAAGTCTGGATGTTAACGAGCTCAGAAATGTAAAGAGTATAAACAGCAGTATGGCTAAAAAAAACTTTTTATTTCTACTTTCTTCTTATATAAACTCAGCTTTTGGAACTACATGAAGCTCTGTGGTGTGCATATGACTCATTCACTCTCCATTAGAGCAAAATGAGGTGCTGAGAGATGAGAACGTTCGAGCTGCCAGTTCTCCATCTTTAGCAAATCCGTTAAACTGCAGGACGGTCTCGCTTGCTTACGCACGCTACTCGGGCGTGTCATGGAAAAGATGACACGAGGCATATACGGACAGCTCATCGTCGTCTCCTGTCTGATCTTACGCCGGATGTGTAACAGCAATTAGACTGAAGGGAGGAAGAGCAGATGGACCATGTTTCGCCGCTGTCAGGTCTACATGCTGAGAGCAAGCAGACATTGTAGACAGTTTCAGTATGTTGTAGAGGTAAAAAAAAAAAACGTAGGAGAAGAAGAAGAAAAAGAAATCTCACGGTACACTTGCATGATAAGATTTGTGTTTGGATACACACTTGACTCTCAGTTCTGAGTAGCTATAGCGAAGGAAATCTTTTGATCTTATAGTAAAGTAAAAAATGATGTTTCAGGGAACTAATCAACATCGATCGGTGTGACGTGATGAAGCAGAAGTTGATTATTTTTCCATCACGGCACAACGGAGTTGTTTTATTTTCCTTAAATCATTTTATTTATTGAGGAACAACAAGCTGTCATTTTTCTCCATTTGTAGTTACCATCAACTTACTTAAAACAAGTTAGTTCCTGTTAGCTCTTCTCTCTCTCTCTCTCTCTCTCTCTCTCTCTCTCTCTCTTTCTCTATCAAATTCCTAAAGACTTTCCCGTGTCAGAAATCTTTAACTTACAGCTTTAACTCTAACTGTTACAAACAGCCGACACTGAAGACTCCATGAAGAAGCTGTTTTTTTGTTCCACACAATTTATATAGGGTTAATATATAAAAAAGCTTTTGTGTATACAAGAAACATAATACGTGTGAAATGAAAACTGGAATTACAAACACATTACATTTTTTTGTCACTCTATAAATGGGTATAAAAGTTTAGGCACCCTTGGTTAAATAAAATATGAGCCCTACAAGAACAATCCCAAAACATCACATATTTCTATACCTCATAATATACAATGAAGCACGTATTAAAAATACACCACTATACGTCTTGAAGCGTAATTAATATATTAAGCCCTAATTTAGGCCACATGCTGACAGTTTCGAAGCTTGATACATTTTCAGGTTCTTCAAACCTGTGAGAGCGTAGTGCTTATGCTGACAGTCGAACTCATGTGGTCCAATTTCTTTCTATAGCTCCTGGTGCATTTTATTTTTAAACCCTGAAGAGGATGTGAGTGGGCCGGTCAGCATGACTGAAATCAGACATCAAAGTAGAAGTACACACACCTGCTGTTCTTTTCCTGATTACTACCTGTTCGCTCACGGCAGGACATTACTGTGGGCTTTCCCTGCATCGCAGAACCCTGCTGAACACACACCTGTCTCGGAGACAAGGACAGCAAGAGAGAGAGAAAGAGACTTCAAGATGCAGAGCGAGCGAATGAGAGAGAGAGAGACTAGAACATACAGAGAGCAAGAAGCAGGCCAGAAGACATGAGGGAGAGTGAGAGAATCTGACAGGAAGTAAAATCTTGTAAAAGGTGGAAACTACAGTACGTATATTCATGGCTATGACTTACCTTCATCTCTCTCGTTACTCCTTGTGAAATAAACACACTCATGGCTACATCCACCTTTTAAGGCTGGTGATGTGGTTTGGGTGAATGAGAGCTTGTGTGTTTGACCTGCAGTACATGTGTGTGTGTGTGTGTCTGTGTGTGTGTGTGTGTGTGTGTGTGTGTGTGTGTTTGTGTGTGTTAATTTGTTTTGATACTGGAGTATAATGTAGTATCCTCTGATGTCACTGGACTGTTTGCTGCTCTCACAGTGTTATTGTAGGCTACAGATGAGTACGTCACATCATCCTGGAATATTGATAACAATTTATCATTTTATTACACACACACACACACACACACACACACACACACACACACACACACACACATTAACGATTATACACACCTTTGCTACTGCTTTCTTGAGTTTAGATTCTGAATTTATACTGTAGCTGCATACAGAACTTCAGAATCATTCTGTAGATAAAACATGGAACATTAAGCCATACTCACATTGTCAAAAACACACACACGCACACACACACACACACACACACACACACACACACACACGCATGCGCACAATCAGCCAAATTCTCAGATCACCTGACTCACTTACCTGTTGGTGTACTGCTCTAAATAGGGTCTGAGGTTACGGTTAAGTTCAGAGGTTCATTAATGTCCTACGCACACACACACACACACACACACACACACACACACATCAAATGTAAGCATTATTACTAAAGATCATGCCACTGATGAAACAGACTGGCTGTGTTTAACCACCTGCTTCTTCTGCTGTGTCTTCTGTCCTGTTTGTCCATCACTGATCTTGGTCTGTCCTTGTCTCTGTCCTACAGAATGAAACCAGATAGAGTGAGACCTAGAGATCGGTGTGTCTGTGTGTGTCTGTGTGTGTGTTTCACATCTCTTCTCTGCACTAGAAATCAATTTCTTGTTTGGCTGTGAATAAAACCAGGGAAGAGAAGACAGCATGTTGAGTCAGGTTTCAAACATATAGCAGGGCAGGAAAATAGCAAAAATGCATTCATACTTGTGTGTGAGAAGGTAAAAGCGAAGGAAAGAGAGGAAAAAACAAAGTGTTGAGTCGACGTTGACGGACACAACGGCTATTACTGGAGGTTTCCAGCAGTGCAATACAAAAAACACATGCAGGCACAAGCCAAGAGCTTAGGTTACTGTTCATATCATGCATCGGAATGGGGGAAATTGGTGCTCTCTGTGACCAGGGCGTAGCTGTTGTTAAACATTGTTCACGTTAATTGGAAATTCAATCATTCTTTACAAATGTGGTGAGAAGAAAAGCATCATAGAACAACCAAATGATCAACTGTAAAGATTTTCAACCCATCTAAAGACTTTGGTAAAAGATAACATTTAACCTAAATGATATCAGAAACTAACATGTTACATAGAAATGTTCTACAACTTTTACATGACGTCACCCTGTCTTTGATTAGTTTCCCTCAATAGCATGGATCGTTATGGGAAAGTCATCATCGTTATTCATTTATCAGTCGATTTATTTTGTATTCCGTTCAACAGTAAGCGATTTTTGTCGTGTAGCAATTTCAGGATGCGATCCGTTGCTGAGAGAAAAACGAGGGTCTCGTACAGTAGCTGTTGTGCTGAATATCATTAACACTGAGTGACAATTCAACAAACATTTAAGTGTATCAGGACAAAATAACAAGAATCATTGGGCCTTTTTACACCTGGTCACTTCCTGTGTGTTCTCTGATCTGATAACTATCTGATTTGTTAAAACTGTTCCATTTACATTAGGCCACATAAATGCGTCTCGGCGAATCGGATATCGATCCGATCTTTCTACTCCCGCAAAATATGCAAATATATTTTACCTCATTTCCGGGGTAATTGAAATGGAACACACTTTGGTGTATGCGGTTGCTACAAAAAACAGCATTTACTGTTTGCTGCATTTTCGCTGGCGGCAGCAGTGCATTTTAAGACCCAATGAGACACCTGGGTAAAAGATCGGAGCCAGCACTGGTGCGAAAACATGTTTCTTTCTGGCGTGATGCACGACTCGCGAGTCACCTGCGAGTGACGTACTTCCGTTTGGGAGGAGTATAGTGCTGACGTATGTGGCTTGAACAACCACATTCATTTACACCTGTCCAGTTTCATCTGAAATGCGTCCCAGACCAGCTCCCAGAAAATGTTTCGGAGGGCATTTAGACCTGGTCTTTTTACCATCGGATCACAGAAAACGCATGAAGTGACCAGGTGTAAAAAGCCCCAAGATCTCAGGTGTATCTTCAGAATATTTGTTTTATTGAGTGTGATACAGGTACAGTACTGTATGTTTCAGTAACGTCTGGTTCTGAACTCAAACCTTAGCTAAAAATAAATGTAAATATTGACATGATTTGTTGCCAATTCTAAATAAAAGCTTGAAAAACTTTGCACTTTCCGAATTGAGCGCACAAACACACACAAACACACACTCTTCCTGTTTTGTTCTCCGTTCCATCAGTCTTCCTGCTCATTATGATCTACGCCTGCGACTGCGCTAAAGATTTTTTATCTTGCCTTGGGAAACTACCGCCAGAGAGTTAATGAGTTCAGCTTTTAATTGCGTCTGTTTTCAAGCCCTGATAAATTCTTAGCTGCTCCGGAAGTGATGGATCGCGGCTCCTCGGCTCAGGCCGCCGAAGCGTGATCATCTTTCATTATCGATTTTGCTCTCAGATCTCACACAACATCAAAACAGATAGGTTTGTGTTAGGGGATGGGGTGGTATTGAGGGGTTATTGGAGCCTTTTAAACTCTGAAATAAAACAACAAAGCTGAGTTTAAGTCAGCATTCATGGTAGTAATAAATAGTTTACTGAGCCAAAATGCTCAATAAACGTATGCATCGATTTTCGCTGTTGCTTTTCAGGTGTGTTACAACTGAGTAATCACAAAACACTGAGATATGCAATGAAAACTCTCAAAATTACTGCTATAAAAGTGAATTATCACCCAGTAGTGTAATAATCAAAGGAGGAACAGTTCTGCTCTCCATAAAAGTGATACTATCATGCTGAATCTTAACCTGGGGGGCACGGTGGCTTAGTGGTTAGCACATTCGCCTCACACCTCCAGGGGGTTTTCTTCCCACCTCCGCCTTGTGTGTGTGGAGTTTGCATGTTCTCCCCGTGCCTCGGGGGTTTCCTCCGGGTACTCCGCTTTCCTCCCCCGGTAGGTTGATTGGCATCTCTGGAAAATTGTCCATAGTGTGTGAGTGAATGAGAGTGTCTGTGTGCCCTGCGATGGGTTGGCACTCCGTCCAGGGTGTATCCTGCCTTGATGCCCGATGACGCCTGAGATAGGCACAGGCTCCCCGTGACCCGAGGTAGTTCGGATAAGCGGTAGAAAATGAATGAGAGTGAGAGTGAATCTTAACCTTGTTTTTTCCAGAACTCTAGAAACCCTTGATAGGTCCCTGTTCGTCTCATCACACTTAATCGACTGACTCTGTTTAACTAATTATGTGACTTGTAAACATATGTACTGCAGATGACAGTAGCACATGTTCTAGCACACATAATGTGTAAATATATAGATTTTTGAAATATCTTTTATATGGCATGTTTACAGGAAACCACCAGTGGGATGGATCAACTGAACAATAAACAAATTTTTGCTTTGACTGGTTTTCTGCTGCATAGGCTTCAGTGGCTAAATGGTAAAGCAGTTGAGTCTTAATATTGAGGTTGTTGGTTTAAATCCTGCTCATTCCCATTGTGTGGGTTGAGGTCCCTGAGTTTCTTTGTTTTAGGCCAGGGTTAATTAGAAGGAGAAAAGGTCTATAACTCAGCTGCCTTGCACATGTGGTCAGGACTCAGGGTTAAGAGGTTGCTGGTTCAAGCCCTAGCCAGGACTCTGTGCACTGATTGTTCAGGATGAATGGTGTGGACTGTGCTGAAGGGCATGACAGCTCAGAATAAGCGATGCAGAAGATGCTGAGTGGCAAGATGGCCCAGCATGTGCAAGGTGCTGATGAGTGAAGCGGTTCAGAATGAGCGATGTGCATGGTGCTGAGGAATGATTTGGCACAGAATAAGTGGTGTGGCAAGGTGAGATGGCTCAAAAGGAGTCATGAGGTGAAACAGTGTGGGGTGAAAAAGTGTTTTTTTTTTTTTTGTCAGACTCTCTAAGAAATGCAAAAAAGTATCCCCTTCTGCCCATGCAACTCTAAGAGAAAAAATACTCAACCATCCAGCTCTCCATCTCACATACCTTCCCCTAACCATCATACAACCTGCCAACTTGCACCTGCCATATCATCCTTCAGTTTTCACTGAGTTCACCTTGAATCCACTCAACCTCCAGTTGGCACCTTTGACTGGGTTCAACATGAACCACCTCGATCTCCAGCCTGACTGAATGACTGAATTTTCCACCAGGTTCACTTTAAACCGCCTCACCCACTGGCCTGTTAGTACCTTCCACTGGGCACATTTTCATCAAATCCTAATTGTATTTTGGGGTCCAGACTTAGGCTTGTACCAGCAACCTCTTAATTGCAAGGCGGTGCACATCCACACGAGCCAACTTAACTCATACCAGCAGGTTGTTTTATTGACTTTTTCACCTGAGTCTACTTAATCCTAATGTAACATAAAACTAAAACATCTAGACTTGAACCAATGACCTCACATGCAAAGGTCTGTAACGATAATCACTACATCGTAGGAGAACAACCAAAGCTGCAGCAAAGCAAAGATACACCAATTTGAACCAGGGACCACACACACACACACACACACACACACACACACACACACACACACACCAGAATGCATGGTACTAACCCATAGCCCACAACTAACAGAGTTTGATGCTCTTACACCTTCAACCCTGTGATACTAACCAGTACACCATGAGAGAACAAGGAAAGCTCCAGCTTATAGTTTTGTCTAAATAAATGGCTGAAAGAGAGAGAGAGCAAATTGTTTAGCATGAGACATGAACCAGGGACACAGAGATCATAACACCTGATCACTGAAGTGTTTAGAGAGAAAACTTAAACATAATCGACAGACCCAAACCTGGGACCACTCATGACAGTAACCAGTACTCCACAGAACAAGCTCACGTCCAATCTAAATAAAAGCTCAAAGAGTAGCATTGAAGTGTTTAGTGGCTACTAAAGCAAAGACCTACAGACAAACCAGAAGCTTCTTACATCAGATCCTATGGCACTAACAACACCCTCATTCATTCTGAGGTGAAGCTGAAGTTCGAAGCATCCAGTGGTACTGCTCTTCCACATGAGCTATAAGTCATATACTGTACACAAGTAAGCTGCGAAACCTTTAGAAACCTTTTCATCTTCATCTTACAAACCTTGACCTAAAACTAAACAAAGACACAGAGAGTCAAAACAGTGACCGCTCGCACCATGGCACTAACCAGTACACCACAACAGGACAAGCTAAAATTACAAATTAGCTAATAAAAAAATTTAATCAGAAATTGCATGCATCCATCCATCCATCTTCAAACCCAAATACACTTTTAACAGATGCATTTCCTTATGTTTATTCCATCTTTTTATACTTTTTTATTTTAAAATGAGATAGCATGTTTTAATATTTTTAAAAACACACATTTTCAAATCACGGACCACTTCTATTTACGTTATTCTTGCAAACGTATGTAATTTTTGATGTTTTTCTCCTCAGTCCTTTTACACTCTGTAATTTATATGTATCTCTTGTCTTACTACTACTCAAAATACTGAAAAGATGGCAAGGGAAACCTTTAATATTTCCCTTGCCATTTTAGGTTTTGTGAGATAAAATAGGTAAAAATGAACATTAAATATATTCTGAATGATAAACTTGTTTACAGCTGACGTGATGAACTACATTTTCGGTTCATTTTGCTAGGAGACGTGTGAACTTTTGGGGAATTGATTTAATCCATTAACTAATTCCAAGATCAGTAAATAAATGACCAGATGGTTGAATAAAATACATTTATCTGGGTGCTCAAGATGAAACCTTTAGTCTATAAAAGATAACATTTGAGCATCTTCCTTCCTCCACAGTTGGGTATATTGGAAAAAAAAAGACATGGTCAACTTCTGTTTTAAATGTGCTTTATAAATAATCTAGACTTGACTTTGCCATGTTCTGTAGCCTCACATTCTATACAACAGATGACTAACATCCTGTGTATCTTTGTATCTGGAATTTAAAACACTCATATTTACAATTTTAAATTTCACAGAAAGAAATTCACATTCCTAATATAAGTCACAAAATCCAGTGTCCAGTATTAAGAAAAGGACAGAAAATGAAAGGTACTTAAGAAATGAATGGTGGAGGAGAAATGTTTGTGAAGAGAGAAGCCCTTTGCCAAATTTACCCCTAAACTTGGGAGTAAACCTGGCTGTTTGGATTGTAAATGTTCGGTGCGCCCTCTTGTGGACATGATGCCACTTTACATAGCAAAGAATTTCAGGCAAGAAACTGTAGACTGGAAAAGGAGGAGTCCTAAACTTCTGTTTGTTTGTTTTTTTTTTATGTATTCTGCTAATGTCTGTTAACATATCTAATAAAAATATTAATAACATTTCAATGTGTTTCTAAATATACTTTTATATCAATTATTTTTGACTGAGTCATGTTTCATTAACCAAAGGTGAAACGACAATGTAATTAAATAAAGTCAGGTTTTTTCTCCCTTTGACTGCTCAAAATAATTATTTTATTCACTTTTTAAAAAAGTAAAACTCTTGATGCTCATTCTTTGT
Source organism: Tachysurus vachellii (assembly GCF_030014155.1). NCBI lineage: Eukaryota > Metazoa > Chordata > Actinopteri > Siluriformes > Bagridae > Tachysurus > Tachysurus vachellii. Next base: position 2,735,514 of record NC_083471.1, on the reverse strand, counting down.
TCTTCATTAAACTCAAAGTATAGAGTTTAAGCAATTTGCTGTATTTTTGTCATTAATTAGGAGAACCTTCATCCTGCACCGAACTAAAGTGACTTGGACACCTGCCATCATAATTACTTCCCTACTCGTAAATTAAAACCTCGTAATCAATGGTGATTTGTTGTATTCAGCTTAGAGGAGCTTAAGCAGGAATTAAAGTTGATGAGGTTTATGAATATGTACAGCTTACTGGGGTCAGTGAACTCAAAAGCAGTAGCATGTTTCAGGCAATGGACTATCTTTTGGGATGCATCTACTGTATGAAGTAACACTAGTGGCCTTAGATCCCTAGAAAGGATCGTATGGATTTCAGATCTGTTGGTTAGGGCCAGGGGGGCACGGTGGCTTAGTGGTTAGCACGTTCACCTCACACCTCCAGGGTTGGGAGTTCGATTCCCGCCTCCGCCTTGTGTGTGTGGAGTTTGCATGTTCTCCCCGTGCCTCGGGGGTTTCCTCTGGGTACTCCGGTTTCCTCCCCCGGTCCAAAGACATGCATGGTAGTGTAACCCATCTGTGGGAAAATACACCGCTGCTAGGTTCGTTGGAGTTCAAGTAAGACAAAGCAACACAACAAATAGATTCACTTTAAAGAACTTTAGTGAGCCAACAAAACAGTACAAATTTACAAAACATTAGCCGGCAAAAAAAAACAATTGAATGTGTGTTGATGTTTATCAGTGTATGTGTATTTTTTGTACGTGTGTGTACGTGCATCAAAATATTCAATATGAGTATTGAATTCCTTTGTCATCAATATCCTTCCAAAAGACTTCAGATGGACTTGTGTAGGTGACAGTCATACCAAACACTGCAATTCCTTTGATATGTTTCAAAATTGGATCTGTAAGGAAAACCTTGTCTCCTCCTGGATACGACAGATCTCTCATCAAACTGGGTGGCTCGCCATCTAGTTCACCATCCAAATCTCTGTGCCAAACAAACGCCTCTACAAAAGACCTGACCTGCATTTACAAAACAGTTGTAGAGCATTCATTTAAACATCATTTTCATTACTATTAGGCCTAATCACATTTTAATCTATTCAAATAAACCGAGAAATACTGTATGTATGACCATTAAGGAGTTAAATATATGCTGAGCTGCATAACTTTGAATAAGTTTAGTTTTTTTTTCTTTGTAAAAAACAAATTGATTTAACCATAAAAGATTATACTGTAGTTTTTACAGTGAAATGAAAATATGAAATGCAAGAAAACATGCATCCACATACATATATTCCTAACATTGGCCTATTCGGCCCATACTGTACCATTTGCTTCCAAGTTTAACTTTGAATATTTCCTCCATTGATACTTAAACCAACAGAATACTATTTATATAATCAAAAGAAAAATACAATTTGAGAGTTCAACTAAATAGGAAGTAACTAAAATTAATTAATTAATTACCTTTACTTCGTAATGTGAATCCAGTTATTTAAACAATATTATTAAAGCATAATGAAACTCAAAATATGAACTCACCAAGATAAACATGAAACTTGGTTCATAAAAAACGATTGGTTCACCAAAAATCAATAAAATCCAGCTTTGTCTCTCTTAAACCTGCCGCTGCAATGAAACATGTGCTCCATCTGTTCAGTATCACCCTAACCCCGCTGGTCACAAAACTCATCTAACCAATCAGCAACGCCAGAAGGCGGGACAAAGTGTTAAATTACAATATGATTGGTTTAAAATTAAAATAACACGGGACAAGGTATCACAGTGAAATATTACTGGTCCTAGAGTTAGAAGAATAAATGATAACGAATAAAAAATTATATTTTCCTCTATTTAAAATTAAACTAACATTTTGTAACTGGGTTACAGTAGGTTGATTGGCATCTCTGGAAAATTGTCCGTAGTGTGTGATTGCGTGAGTGAATGAGAGTGTGTGTGTGTGCCCTGTGATGGGTTGGCACTCCGTCCAGGTTGTATCCTGCCTTGATGCCCAATGACGCCTGAGATAGGCACAGGCTCCCTGTGACCCGAGGTAGTTCGGATAAGCGGTAGAAGATGAATGAATGAATAAATGTTTAGGGCCAAATGGCTACAGCTGGAGGAGAAAGTAGTCTGTAGATTGTTGTACTTTGTTTTTAAGTGCCTTAAGAGTTCCAGTGACGTGTTTTGAGGAAGCTAAAGCAGCAATTCTGAGACTCAAACCAGGAACCCAAGGGTTTTAGTGTTAAGTTAAAGTGTTTAGGGGAAGTCACAATAAAGCCACAGATTTGAACCAGGGATATTATACATTAGAAAGAAGGGGAACTAACCACTACACCACTTATTTTCATTATTACATTTGAAATAAGCACAACAAACTAATATATTAACAATAAATAATAGTCAATTATTAGGAATTATCATAAATAATGAATATAGAATGAAATAAACACACTAGACAAATCTCTTATTTTATAGGATATATGTGTTCTTTACATAGAAGTTACTGAACTAAAATAAAAGAAATAGGAAAAAAATCAAATAATATATAGATAACCTTTACATGACAAAGAAATATTTTAACAATTATAGACTTCTTATATATAAAATCTTATATATGTGCATATGTTTCCATAACAGCATCTTCAGGAGGGTCTGCGATGCCACCGTGATCCTGAACTGATTCTCACATGTAGTTTAGGAAATCTGACTATCCTCATATCACCTGTCTGTAGAGCATGGAGGAGATCATCAGTATCAGGAGCACAACTTCAGGCTTGTCTTCTTATAAAGCATTTTGATAGTTTTATGTGCTAATTAACACACAAATACAAACCCTATATAATGACCTGCTATATATCTGCATGATGACCGTTGCATCCATAAAATGTTCTTCCATGAGCAGAACTTCATTCCTTGACTGTTGGTAGAAAAAATGAAAAGAATAAACAATAATGAAAAGAGAAGGTATCCCAATCTGGCAACCAGATTAACTGTCCTGGCTACTGCTCCTCCTCCAGTGTATGGGGCAGCAGGATACCTGCCTCAGTGGGATTTTATTATATTATCACATGCTACAGTTCCTAATGTTGACCACTAGGTGCAGTAAGTATTTAAAATTAAAATTGTAACACAGAGGATGTGACACTCACTCACTCTCACTCATTTTCTACCGCTTATCCGAACTACCTCGGGTCACGGGGAGCCTGTGCCTATCTCAGGCATCATCGGGCATCAAGGCAGGATACACCCTGGACGGAGTGCCAACCCATCGCAGGGCACACACACACACTCTCATTCACTCACACAATCACACACTACGGACAATTTTCCAGAGATGCCAATCAACCTACCATGCATGTCTTTGGACCGGGGGAGGAAACCGGAGTACCCAGAGGAAACCCCCGAGGCACGGGGAGAACATGCAAACTCCACACACACAAGGTGGAGGCAGGAATCGAACCCCCAACCCGGGAGGTGTGAGGCGTACGTGCTAACCACTAAGCCACCGTGTCCCCCAGGATGTGACACAGAAGCAGAAAATAAAAAGAGGAAGTGAAATATACTGACTCGGACAAGGCCGTTAAACTCTCCTCATAAAAAGTAGACACATTTCTTCACTTCCTGCTGTTGGTTTTACTGAAAATCTGCTTACGACTGTTTAGCGTGCGGTGTGTGTGGTCGAGTTTGTTTCTTTAATGGAACTGTTGCTGAGTTTGTATTTTTACATGATTGTTCTTCACCTAGCTGAAGGTGAGTGCAAACTTTTAATTGCTGATGAGATGAAATTTTGATTCATTTATGAGTCTTATAAAATACTCAAACATCTCATGTATACAGTATATGAGTTGAAAAAGGATTTCATTTATGGTCCTTTATATTAATCACAGTGCTGTTGTTAAATCCTCAGTGATGTTGATTCATTTTCTTTTTTTTTTTTTTTTTAAGGGAAGCCTTATGTCCAGGATGTTGATTCATTTTCTATTCCTGCAACTCACACTCCTTCCATTATACAGTACCGTGCAAAGGTTTTAGGCAGGTGTGAAAAAATGCTGTAAACAAAGAATGCTTTCAAAAATGGAAGTGTTAAACATTTATTTTCATAAATGAACAAAATGCAGTGAATAAACAAAAGAGAAATCTAAATCAAATCAATATTTGGTGTGACTTCCCTTTGCCTTCAAAACAGCAGCAATTCTTCTAGGTAAACTTGCACACAGTTTTTGAAGGAACTCGGCTGGTAGGTTGTTCCAAACATCTTGGAGATCTAACCACAGATCTTCTGTAGATGTAGGTTTTCTCACATCCTTCTGTCTCTTCATGTAATCCCAGACACACTCGATGATGTTGAGATCAGGGCTCTGTGGGGGTCGTGCCATCACTTCATACTGATTTGAAGGCAGAAGGTAGTGACACCAAATCGTCGCTGTTGGGCGGAATCCTCGTATCTCCAAAACCGTTATTTTTCAGGAAATTAAAAAAACGCCGTACCTTATCTGAGTGCACAGGGTTTAGTCCGCATTGCAGTGGATTGTCTTGCGCTAAATTCCTGTCCTCAGACGAGCACCAGAACTAGCGGGGGTCAAGATTTTTTTTTCTTTGAGCCCAGTGTTTTGAAGACATTTACCTCAGAAGACGTGTTGATTCGTTGCGACTCTTCTTGAGGAGAAATATGCCGTGAAGCTCTCCCGCGGAGTGAGGAAGAGGTGGACAGTTGAAGTGTCCAATGGAGTTATGAGATTTGCGCTCAAGCTATTTTCAAGACTTTAGATTGGTTAATAACTTGTAAAAATCAGTTATTAACTAGTTATCAAATAATAACTTGTAAAAAACAGACCCACGTGGGGACTGACCAATAGCATCAATATGTGGAAAAAATATGAAATTGACCAAATTTGGACATACGAGGTTTCTGCCCGACAGTGACGATATATTGATTTGATTTAGATTTTTCTTTTGTTTGCTGACTTTGCATTTTGTAAATTGACAGAAATAAACACTCATTTTTAGATTTCTGAAAGCATTCTTTGTTTACAGCATTTTTTCACAGTTCTGTATATATATATATATATATATATATTTTTATATTTTTTATATATATATTTTTTTTAAGTCACAAATTAACAGGGATTTGTTTGTACAGTGGAAGGAAACAGACGTAAAGTTGTAACTATATTTTTTCTGACTCATGGAAATATTTTATACATAAACTGACATAAACATTGTGTCTTGGCGTGCAGGCTGTGATCTAGCAAACCACGGACATGAATTAAAAATCAAAGCAGACTCATCCGACGTCGTACTGCTGCCGTGCTACTGCACTGATCTGAACACAACTCAGAGTTTCTCGTGGAGGAGGATAGACAAGATGCCCAGAAAGATGACCGATGGCACTGTTGATGGGAAAAGAGTACAGCAGGTTGTTGGTTCTCCAGGGAATTTCTCTTTACTCATAACAAACCTGACCGTAGGAGACGAGGGACTTTACCGATGTGAGAGCAGCGCTAGAAAATACACAGATGTCCATCTCATCGTTAACGGTGATATAAAGTGTATTTTCCTTTCAATTCTTTTTTCTTAAGCTAATACCTTCAAATGATCAGATCAATGAATCCAATGAGATCGTTAGATGAATGTGAGATCGTTATGTTATAATAAACGTTCTCAGGATTAAGGAAGTCGTGGCCTAATTGTTAGAGAGTCTGACTCCTAACCCTAAGGTTGTGGGTTCGAGTCTCGGGCCGGCAATACCACGACTGAGGTGCCCTTGAGCAAGGCACCGAACCCCTCAACTGCTCCCCGGGTGCCGCAGCATAAATGGCTGCCCACTGCTCCGGGTGTGTGTTCACAGTGTGTGTGTGTTCACTGCTGTGTGTGTGCACTTTGGATGGGTTAAATGCAGAGAACAAGTTCTGAGTATGGGTCACCGTACTTAGCCGTATGTCACGTCACATCACTTCACTTCACTTCACACTTGAGATGCATCAATCAATTAATCAATCAATACATTAATCAATCAATCAATGTTCTGTTTATTTGTTTGTTTATGCAGAGAAGGTTTCACCGTGCCATTTACAGCACTTTGAATATATTTAATTATTAAATTATTTTATTTTACCGTACCATGTTCCTTCAAACATGTGTTTGCTCAGGAAGCACCCGAATCATCCTTGAAAACGACTTCCTTGAATCAACTATCCATGCACGTGCAGGAAGCTCAACGCTGTTGCCATGCCACTCCACTGACCTAATCACCACACCTGAACAATTCAGGTGGAGGAAATACAGCAGGTCCAAAGCGACGTGGGAAGATATGTCCTGTGACGGACACAAATTTAAGCTGGTTATTGATCGCTTTCCAGGAAATCTTTCTTTGCTCATATCACACCTGAGTCAAGAGGATGAAGGAGTTTACAGGTGTGATCTCGGGAGAGATAAATACACAGACGTAAAGCTTGTAGTTGCAGGTAAACAACGTGTATCACGGTATTCCACAGTTCTGCATTCTGATTGGCTAGAAGGTGTTGATTAATTTTCCTAGAACAGCAGCAGCTTAGAGATGGGGTTGCCAGATTGGGACAAATTAAGACCTTTCAAGTTTTCTGCCATTTAAGTCTTATGGACCTCATTGTCTAATTAAAGCTTGGCATAATTCTGTGGTTTAATTGGAATAAAACACCTGACGATGTGCTGTTATGGGAAAATAATCAACTTTGAGGTTGACTCTGCTTCATCACTGATAAACAAGCTGTACAATTAACACACATTAAAATGTGTGTAAAATAACAAAAAAATTGCTATTTTATTATTTTTATAGTTTCTCCAGAGCATCTTCCTTACTACCCCATCGCCATGGTGACCGTGATCTTTTTGCACGCGATCGTGGCTGGGGTCTATTGCACCACCAGAAAGAAAGGTACACCAATATTCACAGCAATTGATTTCAGCTAATTATACTAACCAATATAAAGTTCTTTAGAAGTTCTTACCCACTTTGCTCTTATCTTTATTAGACACAAGTTCGCTACAGCAGGTAGTGAACGAGCGGTGAAGCTCGGCTGAAGAACAGATGAAGGTTCCTGGTGGTATACTGTATGTGCTAGAATCTGAGAAGAATATGTGTTAAAACCTTTTATTCTTAAACAAACAGAAAAAGGTTTATTCTATTTTTGTCTTATGAACTAATGAGACATTAACCTGCATCTCCTCATTGTGCTTCATTTCGCTGCAGGTTTATACATATAAATGTAAAATGTTAATTATACTAACTACTAAACTACTACACTTGTCTCTCCTTCTCCTTCGAGCATTTTAAATCGGCCTAAAAGTGAAAATAAACGTTTTTTTAGACACCAACATTTTGTCTATCTATTGATTTAAAGTACATTTAATTACATATAATAAATTAAACTACGGGGGGCACGGTGGCTTAGTGGTTAGCACGTTCTCCTCACACCTCCAGGGTTGGGGGTTCGATTCCCGCCTCCACCTTGTGTGTGTGGAGTTTGCATGTTCTCCCCGTGCCTCGGGGGTTTCCTCCGGGTACTCCGGTTTCCTCCCCCGGTCCAAAGACATGCATGGTAGGTTGATTGGCATCTCTGGAAAATTGTCCGTAGTGTGTGATTACGTGAGTGAATGAGTGTGTGTGTGTGCCCTGCAATGGGTTGGCACTCCGTCCAGGGTGTATCCTGCCTTGATGCCCGATGACGCCTGAGATAGGCACAGGCTCCCCGTGACCAGAGGTAGTTCGGATAAGCGGTAGAAGATGAAGGAATGAATAAAATTAAACTATTCATATTGATTCCTAGGTTAGGTTAAGGTTAGAAAATAAATCAAATCATTTGTTACTGAACTCAAATGACTTATTTTTTAAAAGTAAAGACACTAAAGGATGCGACATGTAGAAAAGCGTACAGTATATGAGCATAAACCTCATCTATCTGCTTATTTTACCTGTAAATGATGCAGTAGTTCTCTATGAACAATACAGAGTGATAATCTACATTTTTAGTTAATTTATATGCTTAAAAGCTATTACATCAGTTAGAATTACATCAGTAACAGTGTGTGTGTGTGTGTGTGTGTGTGTGTGTGTGTGTGTGTGTGTGTGCGTGTGTATGTGTGTTTTGTTTGAAGGATGATGTCATCATGTGGTCCAACTCAAAGAACCAAAGCTCTCAACACTGATGAAATGACAGAATATGACATAGTTTTAGCCGTTTGACTTTTCTTTTGTCTTCCATGTGTATGTGTATTTATTTATTGTACCCACACATTGTATGTTTTATAGTCAGTCATTTAACTTATTTTTATTCTGAGAACTTCTCTTTATGTAGAAGGAGTATGAGTAAAATAAAATAAAATAAAATAAAATAAAATAAAATAAAATAAAATAAAATAAAATAAACAGCGGGGGCACGGTGGTTTAGTGGTTAGCACGTTCACCTCACACCTCCAGGGTTGGGGGTTCGATTCCCGCCTCCACCTTGTGTGTGTGGAGTTTGCATGTTCTTCCCGTGCCTCGGGGGTTTTCTCCGGGTACTCCGGTTTCCTCCCCCGGTCCAAAGACATGCATGGTAGGTTGATTGGCATCTCTGGAAAATTGTCCGTAGTGTGTGATTGCGTGAGTGAATGAGAGTGTGTGTGTGCCCTGTGATGGGTTGGCACTCCATCCAGGGTGTATCCTGCCTTGATGCCCAATGACGCCTGAGATGACGCCTGGCACAGGCTCCCCGTGACCCGAGTTAGTTCGGATAAGCGGTAGAAGATGAGTGAGTGAGAGAGAATAATAATAATAATAATAATAATAATAATAATAATAATAATAATAATAATAATAATGAACATTATTAACATTATTACATTTGTACTTTTTTTACTTTTTAAGATCCTATCTCAATAAATATACGCTTATTTACAGGTATCCAGATATTTAAAACTGTAATATTTAAAATATATATATATTTTTTAATTCATTCATTCATTCATTTACTGGCCATATTTTGACAGATCTACTTCTAAATCACAAAATACTATGAACATGTATTAAAACTTATTAAAAACTCGCTTGATTATTCTGTTCTTGATAAAAGAAATGTTACGCAACTCAGTGCAATAAACATTGTGTGAATAAATCACAAATAAATAACAATCATCGGAATATAATTAAAAATGATCTGGAAAGAAATTACTTTCAGATTTTTTTGACAAAATGCACAAAAAAATAACATTTTGCACCCAGAAGTTCCTTTTCCACCAAATTGTTGACGTTGCAGGAATTAATACTGTACCTTTATCCATCACTTGATTTCAGCTAATTTTTAGTGATGATTTCACTCAGTTGTGACTAAAGTCATGTGGATATTCTGACATCAGTAGATATTTAAGAAAACAGGCCAACAAATATCTTTAATCAAAGTTTACATGGTTTCACTTCTCATATTTGAGCCATTGTTACAGACTCGTTGAGTTGCTTAATGTTAAAGGTAACCATTTCCTCTCTTCATATGTGGCTTACGGTATATTTATAGTCTCTAGTATAAGAGTGTGGAAATGCTTAAGAGCTTCAAGAAAAGGTATATTTACTTATATTTATATATTCACATATGTTTTTAACTCATTTCATGATTCATATTGCACATATCCACCGTAACTAGACTCACTTAAAGCCAGCTAGAGGAGCAGAATGGGGCAATCTGTCGATATGCCTCAGTACTTCCTGGATCCGTATGACTTTCTGATCTGTGCTGGATGATTATGGACTTGATCCAAATCCATCCCCCTTCCTTCACCACCGGTTCTCACCCTAAACTAACCTAGAATTAGCATGCTAACTTGTTCTGCACCCAGCGTCATCCCCATCACCTGTAATAACTGACTCCATCTTAGAAAAATGCTGAAAGTGTTGATTCTGTTTCATTTTTTTTAAATCGCAAATTAAATTGTTTTTTGTTCATTTTTGTTTTTTTTTACCAGTTGCACTGGGAGACGGAGTGGAGTGAAGTGTTATTGGTGGAGTGTTTGAAAATGAACCATTATTTTTAAATATGTCAACATTTGGCCACTTTATTTGTGCTGGAATGAAATAAAAGCATCTTTATAGACATCCCAGTGATAATGGTGTTCAGGTTGCTGTCATGAATCCAAGCCATTTGTGTGTGTGGACACATGTTTTTATATTTAGCATAAAGGGGGGAAATTTGGTTCTTTTTTAGCTCAGTGAAGTGGGCTGGGAAAATGAGTGAGGTGCTTTCCAATCCGTCATAGAACACACTGCATTTCAGTCTGTACTCGTACCGGAGCGCGTCGGACATTCCAATGATGTACGTTTCTTTTCTTCTTGTGCTCCACCTTACTGCAGGTGAGTCTTCTTAACATTGTTGTTCTAGGCTTCTTTACTCTAATTGCAGGCTGAAATACACATTCAAAGCTGATTTGGCTGAACATGAACTCTCACTGCAAAGCATTACAAAGTTCCTCAGACTTATCAACTCAGATTTCCATTACGGTGGGTGTGGTCTCTTCCAGGATGGCCCCACCCCCACCCTCAGGTCACAAGAATTTACTAAATGATTTGATGTGAATAAAATTCATCGAAATTTGATTTGAATCAAATGAAATTCAAATTATTGAACATTCCTCAATTTTAAATGTAACTATCAATGGTTAAAAATATGTATCTGTGATGAAAATGCTTCGGAAAACTGAGTCGGGCCGAATAACAAAACAAACGTGTAGCCAATGAGCAGAAAGGGGTGTGTCTTGTCAATATGCGGTGGAGAGAGTGTTCAGTGCGCATGTCTGACATTAGCCTCTGCCGCTACCTCTGCCTCGGGTTCTAGGTGTTGAATGCCATCTTCCGCTTGAAACGGAGATAAACCTTTCACGGTACAACACACAGTACTACAAAAACACATTTGTGTTACCATAGTATTACTCATTAAGTTCATTTATTAATAAAAATATCCCCTCGGTCAGCCGCCCCAGCAGGTTCCGCCATAATAGTTGCCTGGGTTACGTATGTATGTGTGGGCGGGGCTAACAAAACAGGGGTGACACCCATTTTTGTTAGGGGCGTGTTTGTTTTGGTGATTTCAAATGTCAACATTGGCTTTCAAACATCATGCACCGCACCTTTAATAATCGATAACTGTTAGGTTTGGTGTGATTGACTGTGATTGTTAATTGGAAAATAATCACTTCAGTGTGGTTACAGTAATTATCTCTTACCTCTTAGCTTTTTCCTTCTACACTGAAGAGTTTTTTTTTTCTTTTTAGTACAAAGCAGACATCGTTATAACGAGGTTACGTTTGCCACCAACAGCATGGCTTCAACTGACGGTAAATTATTTGACCTAAATCTGAAATAACGTAAATCTTCTAAATGTTTGATCTGGAAATTTGTTGATTAAACGTTTCTTCAGACTGCACTCTGTTAGACAACATGAAGACAGAGTTCATCACTGCACATGAAGGAAGCTCGGTGCTGCTGTCTTGCTCCTGCACTGAAATACACAGCAAACCGGCAACATTCATGTGGAAGAAACAAAATCCAGGCAAAAGCACGTGGGAAGTGATATTGAGTGAGAGTCAGAGTAACAGGAAGCAAATTCGGCTGCTTAATACTCAATCTCCTGGAAACCTCTCGCTACTCGTATCGCACCTGACTGAAGAAGATGAAGGAGTTTACATCTGCTTCGTTGAGAGAAATCAGTACAGATACATGTGGCTCACTGTTAAAGGTAATTACAACCTGGAAACATTCGAGTTGAAATATTCTGCTGCCTTCATGTGACTCAGTGCTTTTGTATTCTTTGTTTCCTGTATGTTTGCAGCAGTCACTGGAAAGAGCACGGTGTACTTTCCCATTGCCACATTTGCTGCAATCATTTTCCACATCGTCATCATCGTTTATGTAATAAAGGAAGATAAGAGTAAGATTACTTCATCTGACCTGTTATGTAACTTTATTTCCTGTATGAACATTTGCTTTTTCAACAGTTTTGCTGTTTCTTGTCTCCCAGCCTTTGTTTCAGACCCTACTAGAGTACACTATGTCTGTACTGATGAAGCAGTGAGTCTTCAGTAAAGAAAATCAACAA
>NC_083471.1:2685932-2718432 GCF_030014155.1 Tachysurus vachellii | reverse complement strand
AGTAAGAGAACTACATGATGTTAAGATTTAAAGGTGTTAAATGGCAAATTCTTACATATTTTACAATTATTTTGATTATTGAATAGGAGAAAGAGAGCAAAAGAGGGAGGGAGGGGGAGAGAGAGAGAGAGAGAGAGAGAGAGAGAGAGAGAGAGAGAGAGAGAGAGAGACTCACCTTCAGTGATGTGAAGAAGAAGGAGAAGATAAAAACACACCAGCATTTTTAATAACTCTCCATAAGCAGAGACACTGTGTGTGGAAATGCAGTCTTACATTTGATCTTTAATGCTCTCTCTCTCTCACACGCATACACACACACACACACACACACACACACACACACACACACACACACGATCACATGTAGTGAAGTAATAGTGTCAACTACTTTTTTTCAGTTGTTACTTCCTGTTTTGACAGTCACACACACACACACACACATATACAATAATAACAAACAAATGCCAAACACTGCTTTCACTAAACAACACAATGAGTAAAGACACTGATTTTGATTGACATTTAATATGAAGTCAGAAAATAAAGAGAAAAGACATGAAATTTTCTTCTACTCCACTTAACCTCATCCAAATAATAAACAGGTTTTTGATTAATAATTGTAAGAATGGTTGACATGGTGATGATATGTTGATGTTGCATTGACAGCAGAAGTATACAGGAAAGTCCAAAGGTAAGAAGAGTTCATTTTAACTTGAGAAAAAGTGTCTGGTGCCAATTCAATTTGTGAATGAAAAACAGCTAAAATACGTTCAGACGGACTACAATACAATACAGTATGTAGAAATACAACTGCACATACATACAATAAGTTCAAAATCTGGTCGACCACATTAAATTATAATCAGTGTTCTAAGTTAAAACATCTTGTAAACTTTAATTAAATTGAAGAATTAGAAAATGATAGCTTTTTTATTCCACTAGATGGCAAAATAGAGCAATAAATTCTAAAAAGGGCCATTCTGGTCTGTTCATCAGGTGTGTAAATGTTGTGTGGTCTGTTGGTCAGGGGCCTGTTTCAGAAAGGAGGTTTAATAAACTTTGAGTTTAAACTTGAACTCTGAGTTGACAAACCCTGAGATGGGAAACTCTGAGTTTTCGGTTACAGAACAGCTGAAAAGTTTTAGTTTTATCAACTCTAAGTTGACTGACTCTGAGTTAAGCGCGTGCACTACAACTAAAAAACGCCATTATCAATGGAGCGCAGATATAACGAGTCACCATGGCAACAGCATCAGACAAAAGAAAAGTCTGCATATTTCTCATCAGCAGAACCGGAAGTGCTTATGCAAGCATACGGAGAATATGAACATGTATTTTTTTATTTTTTATTTTTTAAAAAGCAACACTGCTGTATAAAACAATAGTGGATTTAACATCAAATTTTAAAAGGTGTATTTTAAAAATGTATTATATATATATACCTTTAAAAGTTATATTTTTAATGTAAACTTCTCCCTCTACTTACACACTTTGTTTAATTCAAGGATAATTCATGCAATTGTATATTGTTTATTTCTTGTCTCCCCTTATTGTTCAAGTGGTTGATGTTGATTTGGGATTTAGAAAGTAATTAATAAGTAAATAGACCAAATTAATAAGTAGACCGATACTTTCTAGAGATAGTAATTATACATTAATCTAATTAGACTTGTTGAAGATGTAATTTGTAGTTAGTAATTAAGAACTATTTTAGAGTAAATTCCCAACTGTTATAATATCAGAGGTGAAACAGGAAGAACAGTATTTTATTTTATCAGGAAACAACACAAAAATGGTCAGAAAGCGCTTAAGAGCGAGACACACTTTCCTGGCCGCTGTGCAAACAGTAGCCTTACTAATATGTTCTGCATCCCCGATGTTATACACAAAACTACAATTCACAAAGAAACGTAAGGCAACGCAAAGCATCTGCTCGGATGTAAGAACACGGCCGCGATGGCTGATGGATGGATGAGATTATGGATCTTATGTAAGGAAAAACGGTATCGCTCAAATAAAAATGCATAGAGATGTGACAAAAATCCACTCTGGGCTCAAAAGAATTAATACAGACTCTTCATCAACAGGATCGTCCATAAAAGGACACGTCATTTCATTCATTTTACATTTACAGCATTTAGCAGACCCCCCTTACCCAGAGTGATTTATATTTTGTTTCAATTTATAACTGAGCAATTGTGTCCACAAAAACCTACTGGACCTGGGATTTGAACCCCTGACCTTCTGATCAGTAGTCCAACACCTTAATCACTGAGATACCACATCCCACATTCGCTTTGCTGCGAACTGCGTAACTGAAACGTGGGCAATGAATGAGGTGTTTAAACGTCACTTCCTCTTCAAAAAGGGGAGGAGACCCAAAGAAACTGAGTTTACTGAAGAAAACCTGCTCCCGACCAGGTTAGGTTCACAGAGTAAGTTACTATGGTAACTGACTCTGAGTATAAGTTACCTCTCTTTCAGAAACGGGCTTAACTTAACCTGCTTTCTCGGGTTTAACTTAACTCCCTTTCTGAAACGGAAAACCCAGAGTTTCCCTCATTTCAGGGTTAACATACTCAGAGTTTTCACTTAACCTGCTTTCTGAAACAGGCCCCAGGTGTGTAGGTGACTCTCTTATAACAAAATAAACTAACAGAAGGAAAATACCATGAGGGAATATCAAGACATCTAGTGGCCAAAACATAGAATGACAGGTCCAGAATCCTGAAGACACTTGTTTGTGTGTGTGTGTGTGTGTGTGTGAGAGAGAGAGAGAGAGAGAGAGAGAGAGAGAGAGAGAGAGAGAGAGAGAGAGAGAGAGAGAGAGAAATAAAGACAGCAATAAGAAAAGCAGCAAATCTACAGCTGACCAGCCCTAGGAGTTCCACTCATTTTATCAGATGCTCCTCCTGCAATTTCTTGGCATGCTGGGAGGGCCCATTTCTGGCCAGCCATGAATCCATACCCTTTGGATGCATTCTCTGGTCTCTCATTTCTTGTGTGGTGCCAGAAGCCTGAGGCCCTTCTGTAGACCATTAACACCCTCCTGGGACCTACCGGAGGCTCTGTAAAGTTATTACTAGCCCCCATTATGCCACTAGATTTGGCATCTGAAGTACTTCTGACCTTTAAAAAAGCTCCCCTTTTTAGCCTTGACCTCCTTTAGAATGTAGTGGACATGTAGGCTATTTCAGTAGTGTCTTACTTTCAGAAGGTGCCACCTGTCACCAGACAGTTGATTACACTACAGGCATTCTTTTCTCCACTTCAGTGAGTCTTTGGAGGTGGAAAGGCTGCATCTTGCCATACTCAGGAAGAACATTCTCAGATGTAGCTGGTGGGGTAACTCCATACTGCCTTTAGTCTGTTTTAGTGGCTGCACTTTGGTAACCCTTTCACCAGGCAGTGCCTATTTTATTTGGTCATACATGCTACAGTCTGTGCTTGGATGGTACATGGAGTAATCTCGTCTCTTAATATCAGGGCCCACCTTTCAGGGGTGTAGCATCTTCAACTACCCTGTTCAGGGGTGTCCCCATGCATAATGTTTTGCTGTGACAGGCTGGTCCTGCTACACACCAGGCATGCCTGATGTCTTTCTTCAGACAATCAGAATCTGAGGGACATGTGACTTGGATGCCCTTTGTCGGCCAATGAAAAATTGACGTGTTCACAGAAGCTTCAATAAACACGGTTCCAGGTTACAGGAATGAAAGAATGAAAGAACAGAATAAAAATTACAACCCACCATCAACCATCAAAGTTCTTGCAGTTATTTTCTGCTTGGACTGGTCATGTGAATTAAATGGGTTTAATCCAAACCTTAACAATAAAAGATCAAATAATTTTGACCAGAAATGATTTGCAAGCAGGAATTTTCTTCAATAATAAAAATATTTCAGTAATAATAATGATTTTATGGCTTGTTACAAGAATCTGATTAAACTAGAATAAATTTCACTAATGTTCATTGTTCTGTTGGATGTTTTATCTGTGTTGTGTAATAAAAAGCAGAAAATGAAGACAATCCACAGTGAACATTTCAGCTTCTGACATTTATTGTTGAAAGAATTTAGAATAGAAAAGTTTGTTATATCTAAAGCTGAGTGCTTTTGTAACTTTTACAGCTGTGTACAGACCTAAAGGAATCATATTATATCAAGGATGCCTTAAAAAATGTAATATTTATCGTTTCTTTGTGTGTGTGTGTGTGTGTGTGTGTGTGTGTGTGTGTGTGTGTTAGTTAGTTAGTTTTGATGCTGGCGTATACTGTAACTTCTTCTGATGCCACTGGAGTGTGTGCTGCTCTCACAGTGTTACTGTGGACTACAGTCGAGTACAGCAGGCCATCCTGCAGGAATAGAGCAGCAATAATGTTATTACACACACATACACACACACACACAGACACAATAAAACATATTCACATGTACATATAAAATAAACACATTTAGAATTTTACACACCTGTTCTTCTTCTTTGTTGTGTTTAGTTTTTGGATTCACGGCGGTGTACAGAACATCAACATCATTCTGTAGGAAAAATATGATGCATTATAAAAAACTAATGACACACACACATAGACACACACACACACACACACACACACACACTATGTGATGATCTACTGAACAGTGGTATGTTTTCCAACCTGCTTCTTCTGCTGTCCTGCTTGTCCATCATCGATCTCGATCTGTCCTTGTCTCTGTACTACAGAATGAAATGGAGTGAAATGCAGAAATGTGTGTGAGTGAGTGAGTATGTATGTGTGTGCGTGTGCGTGTGTGTGTGTGTGTGTGTGTGTGTGTGCGCGTGTATACTGTACCTCTGTGTTTCCAGTAGATGACCCCTCCGAGTATCAGCAGCAGCAGCAGAACCCCAACAGCAGTACAGATGATGATGATGGTGTTGAGAGGATCTGAGTTTGTCCCTATATGGAACAGATGAGAAGTGAAAAGGACACAGGGGTTTAAATTCTTCATTCTGATTGGTTCACAATGTTGAATCATTATCTAGTCTGACAGTTTATATTAACACACTGAGTCTAATGTTATCGTTTCTATAGTAACAGCTCCTTCACAGACTCACAGGGAGAACTCTGGTGGACTCTACAAAATGTGAGGCTAATTTTAAGATTTATTACTTTTTATAACCATCTGAGTAATTTGTTAATGTATATTAGCTTTCTATCTAAATTAAGTAGATTTGTGAGATGATTCTGCTCCAGGAGATGTTAGGAGAACAGGAGAACATCATGAGCTCATCTTAAATAAACAGAAGTTAATGTAGTGTGTTGACTAACGTACTAACACTAAAACTAAGACTTTTCATTGCAGTGTGTATCAGTGGTGTGTGGTACCTGGTCTGGAATGAGGTGAAGTTGTTGTGATCACTGGTGTGGATGATGAAGGTCTTGTTGGTGCCCCTGTAAGGAGAGAAAGGTTTAATAAGTTATAAATAAAGAGTGTGATGTGTGGTGAGTGAAGGCAGGACACAAGTGTGGAAACTCAGTGTGTTCTTTATTAAAGACAATCCAGGAATCGTAGTGAGAAGTGAAAGCAGGTCAGAACACAAACTCAGATAATCTGTAATCATAAACACAAACACAGACGAAGGACAGAACACAGAACAGAAATGTGTCTAATTATTACATTTTATTTATCAGTTATTGTCACCAAGATTTGATGAATGATCTCCACATCATTTTATTATAAAATAGAAGTTCACATATTTATTAAAATATTTCATTGTCATAAACACTGTAGTCAAATACACATATGGTTTATATACAGAAGGATGTTTTACCTTTTACTGTGAGTTTGATGTCTGTAATGATTTTGTTGTTGATCTCACAGTTGTACCATCCTCCATCCTCTACAGTCAGGTGTGATATGAGTAGAGAGAGATTTCCTGGAGGATGATCATTAAAGACCTGAACTCTGTCTGTGTAGAGATTTGTCTGCTCCTTTGGGAAGATCTTTATGTCATCAGATCCTTTATTAAAGCTCCATCTGAAAGTGTGTGGTTTGGCTTGTAGTTCAGAGCAGGAGCAGGGCAGAAGGACAGACTGTCCCACGATTCCAGTCACATCCACTGTCTGTTGATTCAGTCTGCAACCTGGAGAATGAACAAACATCAACATATTGTATTGATGTTACAACATCAGATTAATCTGTCATGAGATTATCACTGAAGTAACATTGTGAATAAAAATGACTCATTTACCTTTAACAGTGAGACTGATGAATCTGTATTCACCCACTTTAACATCACACATGTAAAGTCCTCCATCCTGTTCAGTCAGGTGTGATATGAGCAGAGAGAGATTTCCTGAAGAGTGATCATTAACCAGCTGAAATCTCTCTTTGTACTCATCACTCTCAGGAGATATCTGTGTCCAGTTATTTGTGTATTTCTCCCATGTGAATGTCTCAGGTTTTCTGTGGAGCTCAGTGCAGGAGCAGGGCAGCAGTACTGAGTCTCCTGTGTATGCAGTGATCTCTTCTGTCTCTCCATTTCCTTTCAGACTGCAGCCTGTATGAACACACCAGTTAATGATGTGTTAATGAGCAGTTCACCATCTGTAACAACTCTACAGAACTACAGACATCCTGTAACTCCACAACTCACTAATGTCCACAACTTACTTGTGTCCAATAATCACTAAGTTTAATAACTCTCTAATATCCACAAGTGGTCAAAGAGAAAGAGTTTTGCAATTAAAATGTATTTTTAAACATTTCCTATGAAACAACACACTTCATCATACACAACTACAGACAAATCATGTCACAGTATTGTGGTAAGCTACAGACATGTAGTTTCATCACATGACACTTCTACAGACTCAGGCAAAAATGTTTAGAGGCTTTTTACACAGACAATAACAGCAGAAAAAACATTTCTCAAATTTATACAAATAAAGAGGTTAATATATTATATTAATGTTATAACCTCAGATTAATCTGTCATAAGATTATCACTGAAATAACATTGTGAATAAAAATGACTCATTTACCTTTAACAGTGAGACTGATGAATCTGTATTCACCCACTTTAACACGACACATGTAAAATCCTCCATCCTGTTCAGTCAGGTGTGATATGAGCAGAGAGAGATTTCCTGAAGAGTGATCATTAACCAGCTGAAATCTCTCTTTGTACTCATCACTCTCAGGAGATATCTGTGTCCAGTTAAATAGACCTGTACTTTTCTCCCATGTGAATGTCTCAGGTTTTCTGTGGAGCTCAGTGCAGGAGCAGGGCAGCAGTACTGAGTCTCCTGTGTATGCAGTGATCCGTTCTGTCTCTCCATTTCCTTCCAGACTGCAGCCTGTATGAACACACCAGTTAATGATGTGTTAATGAGCAGTTCACCATCTGTAACAACTCTACAGAACTACAGACATCCTGTAACTCCACAACTCACTAATGTCCACAACTTACTTGTGTCCAATAATCACTAATTTTAATAACTCTAATAAACTACGGTCAAATCATGTCACAGTATTATAAGCTCACAGCACACAGCTACAGACATGTGGTTTCCTCATATGATGTTTCTACACTCAGGCAAAAATATTTAGATGCTTGTTACAGAACATTACAGCAAAAAAACATTTCTTAAATTTATCCAAATGAAGAGATTATTGAGTGTCAGTTTGAATGTAAAGGTCTCTCATCATCTGTCACACACATGGTCAAGTGTTAATCTACAGAACACAAACTACACAATGTTCACATGAACATGTTCCTCTGAGACACTGAAACTCTGCATGTATTTTACTCTGAACAGCGAAACCCACTTCTATTTTAGTGACACGACACAAAAAACAAAAAGGAAGTGAAAGTGTGAACACAGCACATGGGTAAGGAGTTTAGTGACCCATTCCATGAAGAGTTTACACACACCCAATCTTTGACATGATTGGTACAAAATCTTGTGATGTAACCACATGTACGACGCTAAAAGAACCTCGATGAGTAACAGCCAATGAGAGAGCGAGAGGAAGGTGTAGGGGGACGAGGAAGGAACAACCAGAACAGCCATCATGATGAAGGAGACTCAGTGTTCTACATGAACCCAGGACATAGACGGGGATTAATAAAGACCTGGCAGAAAGTTCTTACTTAATAAGTGTTAAGCAGGTTTGATTAAAGTCCAATAATTAACATTTTCTCCTGTTTATGTTTCTATTTACATTCAGTTTGGCAGCAAAACCAAAAACTCCAAAACTCAAATAATTTCAGTTGTTCAGTGAGAACTTTATATTTTCATATAATAAGTAAAATTAGTGAATGACTTTATGGTTTAAAAGATAAAATCTTACATACAGCATTTCCTGACATAGTATTAAACAGGAATGTGTGTGTGTGTGTGTGTGTGTGTGTGTGTGTGTGTGTGTGTGAGAGAGAGAGAGAGAGAGAGAGAGAGAGAGAGATCAGCAGACTCACCTTCAGTGACATGAAGCTGTATAAGGAGGAGGAGAAGAAAACACACCTGCATTCTTCCTGAGGACCAACACATTAATCCAAAGAGAGAATTAGAGCTAAACACACACTGACCGACTGCTGCAGTGTGTCTCATCATAATGAACACACTCTATAGATCACATTCACACCATCACAGTTAAAACAGGAAGTGCAAAATTAGCAGTATGGCCTTGACCACATAGAAGTGAGAAGTTTCTCATGTCTTTTGCACAACAGAACTGAGTCTATGTTCTGAATCCTTATTAATCATCTAATGCTGATAAACTAATCAACTATTATACATTTTAATGCATCAAACAAAAGCAGTGTGGTTTTGCATTTCTCCTTGTAAACATGTATTTTATTGTGTTTTACATTTTTCATGACCTTTGACATGACGTAGTGACAGTCAGCAGCAGTCTACAGCATTACTGACCTGACATCTCCATCTAGTGGTCTTTTAGAGTTAGTGCACCAGAATTAAGCTCATTATGATATGATTGATTGATTGATTGATTTTTCATGAAGTCTCCAGTTACCTCATTTCACTTAAAAATGACAAATATACAAATGTCTGTTATTCTAATGTTTCCCCTTTATACATTGTGTGTCATTCAACACAAAGAAAGTGAACATCTGGTGCAAACAGCTGGACAAAAAGTAGTAGAGCACTTGTCCATACTCTTCAGTATTCTGTGCAGTGTACAATAAGGAGTTGAATAAGGAGGTTTATATGGGTGAGATATTAAACTCATGTAATGACGAGTCTGGACATTTCTCCATCCCACCAGCAGACGTCACACTTACCAGAGTGCTGGTGTAACCTCAGCCCTTCTCTTACTTATCAAGAGCTTTATCCTGGTCTGCATTGTGGTGGATATGGAGTTTCTCCCAAGAACACAGGGAATAAGGTGGGAATACACCATGAAGAAGGAGCCAGGTCATGACATGATATTACATGATTTAGAGCCACCAAAACATCTACCAGCATGTTTTTTTACAGGAGATCATGGGAAACTTCACACTGATGGTAATATGAGCTCAGGATCAATCCAGAGACCCTGAAGCTGTGAGGGTCTGGAATACTGAGCTTCAACTTTTAAAAGAGAAAAAGCTGTAACTAATGAAGTAATTCATACTGACGTACGTGTCCCTTAGTGACAAGTTTTCGGATTGCGTAGGAAACCCCTCCATAACCCCATTAAGAGATGTGTCCTAGTTTGCATGGGTTAGTTTTGAAAACACAAGATCAACTATCAGAGTTGATCTTACCTTGAAGGCAGGTGTCCTTCAAAGTCCCTCGGTCTTCTAACAAAGGATCCTCTTCAAGTTCTTCTACCTAATCTATTGTTTGGATCTTTAAATGATGGAGTCAGACTTAGACCTTTTTTGTCTTTTCAGGGTCCTCACAATGGGAGGCCAAGTTTTTATTGAAAGCAACGTAATACAGATAAACGTGTGTAATATATGTAAAGTAAAATAAAAGAAAATTACAAATAAAATCTCCTTCAAATAATCAAACAGTATTAGAATAAGTAAAAGTAATTAAAATGCAAAGATTATAACAAACCAAGAAACACTCTCCAAGTGTAAGCTTGTGTTTGTTCTATGATGCACACAGAGTATAACATGCACTGAGCTTGTCTACACTAGAATGCACACACAATGTAATTCAAGACAAGCTTTTATACGTTTTCAAGCCTTTCGCCAATACGGCATTCTTATTGACTTTAAAACCAACATTCCTTTCCATTCCTCTTTCCCCAAACCGGTCAGTGACCAGTTGTATTCTTTAAGGTATACATTCCTTTCAAAAAGCACACGCTTACAATATCATCTTACTAACTAAGTCCTTCCCCCACGAGTGTTGGGGTTTCCCTTTACGGATTACTGTCAGCAGTATCCTTCTGAACACTGAGGGTTGACTTTTTACCAAGAGAGCCTTCATATAACATACTCAGCACATCTTATCTTTTAACACACAAGCAATATTATTGCATACATATTTTGAAAGAAAAGAAAGAAAAAATATATAAAGAAATAAAGAAAACGTGCATCCTGTCCCTCTATCAGTTCACACAAACATTCTTTAGTCACAAACAACAGATGTTTACAAATAGATGTCATCTTCAAACAGATTTCTCAGACACTTACAGACATGATTCATAAGTTTTTTTATGATGCACAAAATTGGGATAAGTCACTCAGCCCTCTGTTTTTTGCAGTACAAGAGGTCCTGCAAGTTAGGAGGACGGACCTTCTAGTAGTAAAAGTGAAACTCTATGCATTCTTGACCTGAGAGCAAAACCCAATGTATGCCCTGTATAATCAGGCACTCGGGTACAGGAATTTGTTATGGGAGCTCAAGTGCTCATTTTTCTACCCACAGTGAGCTCTAAATTACTCAACAAGGGGCAATACGAGGTCACACGGAGAGTCAGAGATGTCAGCTATAAGGTCAGGTGAAAAGACAGACACCAACACTTTCGATTGCCTGAACACAAGAAACAACTGATGCTCAGTATGGAGTAATCGAGGAGTCGCACAGTGACTGGTCCAGCACTGTGATTTTGGTGCCCAAAGCTGAAGAGTTGCTCTTGTTCTGTGTGGCCTTTCAAAAATTCAATATAATGTCTAATACCCAATGCCTCACATTGACAAACTACTCGATAGGTTAGGTGTGGCTCACTTTTACTCGACCCTGGACTACAACATCCCTTAAAAAAACTCCATGTGGGTTACACCAATTTGTAACTCTTCCTTTTGGTTTGTTCAGAGCCCCAGCAACGTCCCAGCAGACATAGAATAAAAGAATAAAATTTAAAGTTGGAAGTCTAAAATGGTTGGAGGGAACAAACTGAATAAGAAATAAAGATAATGTATCTACTAATGTATGAATGCAGGACTATTTCTAAACAAATCCCTTGATTATTTTATTGATGGATCAGTGATTTGAGGTCTTCTCTACTGCAGACTCACTGTTCCATCTCCATCACCTCTGCTGTAATTGACTGTACCAGAACCTGGAGAGTAAAATCAACAAGAAAATCTCAGGTCATGCAGCTAAAATGTTGAGGAAGTGGATGATAAATTTCCCACAAAAGCTTGAAAGATTTTGTACCTTTCTTTCTGGTGGTGCAATAAACCACAGCCACGATTATGTGCAGAAAGATCACAGTTACCACGGCGACAGGTATATAGGGAAGAGAATCTGGAGAAACATCATCAATATCACTCAGAACATGACCTTTAAACTGTTTAGATGTTTCACTGAAATTTGCCTGTTTTAAAGGAAACAGTGATGGAAAGTGTAAAAGAAGAGAAGAGTTTGATAGAATGAGTGATAAGGAGTTTGGAGGTGTGTAGTTGTCAAGTGTTTTTTCCAACTGTGCGCTTTCCCACACTTGAAGACACTTGAACAGTCTCACTGTTTGAATGATTAAACTGGATTCCACTCAATGATTAAGCCTTGTGAATTTCATTCATCCATTTATTTGGTATAGCATTTCTATGTAGCATTAATGTAGGTGAAAAACCGGCTGTCACTTCAGAGTTCTTTGAGTACCCGCTCCAGCACAGTGTTTTTATCAAGCTCTAATACTTCTTTTTTGTTAAGTTAGCGCTGCTCTTTGCCGTGGCGTAAATTCCCAGTGCATAACAATAAAAGCAAAAACGCGCTTCCTTATCCAGCCAAGGCACACGCAACAGATTGTGGATTAGTTTCACCTGGTTCTAATGAGGGAAGGCGGGGCGACAGGCGGTTTGCCGCAACAGTAGTTTAGTGTATAACTTGTATAACTGAGTCTTAATAAAGATCATTTACACAGAATAGTTTCAAGAGAAAGTTCTGTTAATGGAGATTTTAAGAGATCATGAGCTTATCTTAAGTGGACAGAAGTTAATGTAGTGTGTTGACTAACATAATAACACTAAATCTAAGACTTTTCATTGCAGTGTGTATCAGTGGTGTGTGGTACCTGGTCTGGAATGAGGTGAAGTTGTTGTGATCACTGGTGTGGATGATGAAGGTCTTGTTGGTGCCCCTGTAAGGAGAGAAAGGTTTAATAAGTTATAAATAAAGAGTGTGATGTGTGGTGAGTGAAGGCAGGACACAAGTGTGGAAACTCAGTGTGTTCTTTATTAAAGACAATCCAGGAATCGTAGTGAGAAGTGAAAGCAGGTCAGAACACAAACTCAGATAATCTGTAATCATAAACACAAACACAGACGAAGGACAGAACACAGAACAGAAATGTGTCTAATTATTACATTTTATTTATCAGTTATTGTCACCAAGATTTGATGAATGATCTCCACATCATTTTATTATAAAGTAGAAGTTCACATATTTATTAAAATATTTCATTGCTATAGATAAACACTGTAGTCGGTTTATATACAGAAGCACATTTTACCTTTTACTGTGAGTCGGACGTCTGTACTGATTTTGTTGTTGATCTCACACCTGTAAAATCCTCCATCCTCTACAGTCAGGTGTGATATGAGTAGAGAGAGATTTCCTGGAGGATGATCATTAAAGACCTGAACTCTGTCTGTGTAGAGATTTGTCTGCTCCTTTGGGAAGATCTTTATGTCATCAGTTCCTTTATTAAAGCTCCATCTGAAAGTGTGTGGTTTGGCTTGTAGTTCAGAGCAGGAGCAGGGCAGAAGGACAGACTGTCCCACGATTCCAGTCACATCCACTGTCTGTTGATTCAGTCTGCAACCTGGAGAATGAACTAACATCAACATATTGTATTGATGTTACAACATCAGATTAATCTGTCATGAGATTATCACTGAAGTAACTTTGTGAATAAAAATGACTCATTTACCTTTAACAGTGAGTCTGATGTATCTGTATTCACCTTTTTTAACACTACAAATGTAAACTCCTCCATCCTGTTCAGTCAGGTGTGATATGAGCAGAGAGAGATTTCCTGAAGAGTGATCATTAACCAGCTGAAATCTCTCTTTGTACTCATCACTCTCAGGAGATATCTGTACCCAGTTATATCCATCTGTACTTTTTCCCATGTGAATGTCTCAGGTTTGCTGTGGAGCTCAGTGCAGGAGCAGGACAGCAGTACTGAGTCTCCTGTGTATGCAGTGATCTGTTCTGTCTCTCCATTTCCTTTCAGACTGCAGCCTGTATGAACACACCAGTTAATGATGTGTTAATGAGCAGTTCACCATCTGTAACAACTCTACAGAACTACAGACATCCTGTAACTCCACAACTCACTAATGTCCACAACTTACTTAAGTCCACAGTAAGGATGTAACTGCATATGACATCATGAACAGACAACATGATCTACATAGATACAAGTACAGCTCTGAGTCAGTAATTGGAGGTGCAGTGTTTATTTATTCTACAGTATTGTGATCTAATCGATTACATTTGCTTTATATGTTTATCCAAAGCTACTTCATCAAAGTTTTTCAAGGATTTAAAATAACATCCATATTTTACTGTAAACCAAATGCTCTTTTTGCCTGATCGTTTACACTGTAATTGTGCAAAACTGTGTGTAAAACTACAATGTAACTTAAAACCCAGATACAGAAATGGCTCTTTGGAGCACGAGTACAGATAAAGACTGTGTCATCATGTTACTGCCCAAAGCCACAGGTCAGTAATGAACTCTTTAAAAATTTTTAACTACATAATTCAGTATTTTCATGTACACATTATATGTCCACATCAGAAGTAAGAGAACTACATGATGTTAAGATTTAAAGGTGTTAAATGGCAAATTCTTACATATTTCACAATTATTTTGATTATTGAATAGGAGAAAGAGAGCAAAAGAGGGAGGGAGGGAGAGAGAGAGAGAGAGAGAGAGAGAGAGAGAGAGAGAGAGAGAGAGAGAGAGAGAGACTCACCTTCAGTGATGTGAAGAAGGAGAAGATAAAAACACAACAGCATTTTTAATAACTCCATAAGCAGAGACACTGTGGGTGGAAATGGAGTCTTACATTCGATCTTTAATGCTCACACACACACGATCACATATAGTGAAGTAATAGTTTCAACTACTTTTTTTCAGTTGTTACTTCCTGTTTTGACAGTCATACACAACTCTCTCTCTATCTATCTATCTATCTATCTATCTATCTATCTATCTATCTATCTATCTATCTATCTATCCAAAGCTTATATTTTCTACCAGCATCAGGCCCAAGCATGTATTACTCACCTTCAGCGACATGACAAATCTTACTGAGGACCCAAATCCACACACTATACACACTGCAGGTTTAACACATTACCACATTCACACACTGACAGGAAGTGCAAATATTGCAACACACCACTGACAAGGCAGAAGAGTGAAATACTAAAAGCGTGATGCTGCATCGAAACACACACATGCCAAACACTGCTTTTACTAAACAACACAATGACTTCTGAGTTTGTGTGTGTGTGTGTGTGTGTGTGTGTGTGTGTGTATATGTGTGTGTGTGTTTGCGTGAGAGAGAGAGAGAGAGAGAGAGAGAGAGAGAGAGAGAGAGAGAGAGCAAAAAGACTAGCAGCAAATCTACAACTGACCACCCCTTTGAGTTCCACCCAGGTTATCAGATGCTCCTCCTGAAATTTCTTGGCATGCTGGCAGGGCCCATACACAGTCCTCAAGAGGGTATGCTTAGTAAATTACTACCTGCAAAATCCTGGTAATTAAGCAGATACACAATTATCTCTCATCATCCAGCTAATAAGTGGGTTGAGTCAACACCACTTGTGTTTGCATTCACTATTCTCCCTACAGATCCCACTGAGGATACTTTCATCTTGTAAGGAGAAGAACTCACCTCCACACAGAGCAAAGCCCAGTTTTTTGCTGATGTTTTCCAAGAATGATTCATCAAGTCAAGACAAGAATCTTTTATTGTTAATTTCAACCATAAATAGCTGCATATGGTACTACATAGAACAAAAAAAGAGCTACAAAGAATAACACAGAGACAAGGACTTATTTGGTCAACCACGAAACAGTCACTGCTCAGGAGCAGAAGTTACATGAATTACATAAGATTTGTCCCTGCATTCATCTCTCTAGCATTCCACCTTTCAGATCAGGCAGCAAACGGGTCATTAACAAGTCCAAAAATCTGTCTGTAACAGAGCAATACAGGGCAGGCAGGACCAATGACAGGAGAACAGGCAGGGTCAAATCAGGCAGAGCAGGAACAGGAACAAAGGCAGGATGACTTAACATGACCAATAAGCAGGCTTGGACATGCTTGAGTCTGGAGACATGAAAAGACAGGTGAATATGCAGGGCCCTGGGAAGCTTGAGATGGACTGACACTGGGTTGAGGACCTTAGATATCAGAAACTGTCTAACGAAGTGAGGGGCGAGCTTCAAACAGGTTGCTTTAAGGAGGGGTTTTCAATTGGACATAGCTTCTGAATGTCTTAAATATTTGTGGTGGCAGCACTTGACGAAGGCCAGGGTTGAGGGGACTAAAACCATTGGTGGCTTATAAAGGGGATAAGCTAGTAGGCCAGTGGGGGTTGATGGGAGGGAGTTGTGTGGATATGTGAGGGATCTTCAGCACACAAGATTCAGAGTCCTTTCTTGAGCTCTTGGTTTAGATCCTTGGCCATTGGACTGGGGATGCAAAACCTGACAACAGACTTAAGGAAACTCCCAAAAGGTGGCAGAGTTCCTTCCAAAACAAAGAAGTGAACTGGGGGCCTCAGGTTTGGAGACTATGTTAACGGGGAATGCTGTGTAGGTGGAAGACATGCTGCCAAGTGCAGCTTAGGCAGTGGGATAAAGTGGGCCATTTTTGAGAAGCAATTGCCCAAAGAGAAAATCACAGTGTTGTGAGAGAATGGTGTTAGTTTGGTGACAAAGTCAAAAGAGACGTGGGCTCATGTTCTACAGGAAACAGGAAGAGGCTAAAACTAGCCTGCTGGGGAATTTTTCAGCAGGGCAAAAACTGGGCAAGCTGCCACAAATTCCTAGATGTCTTTCTTGAGGGAGGGCCTCCAGAATTGCTGCTGGAAGACTTCCTCCAGAGGGAAGGCTTTTCATCAATGATTACCTGCAATCCTCCAATGGTACCACTCCTCCAGCTCAATTTGGTAGGTAATGGTAGGTTGCATTGGAGTTCTGCTCGGACTGGCTCAGACGATAAGAATAGAAGGTGCAGGAATGTAGATGAGGTCCATGGGGTCTCTATATGTCAGAAATGCTCCAACACCATCCAAAGCATCAACCTCCACAATGAATTGGCACACAGGATCAGTCTGGGACAGTATGGGACAGAACTGTACCCACGAATAAACATGGTGGTAAAGACATGGAAGTCACATTTCTCAGCTTTCACATACCAATGGTTCTAGAGGAGGCATTGGATCATGGTTTGGACATGGTGGGGGTGTTCCTCCAGGGAGTGAGAGAAGATCATTATGACATCCAGGTAGACAAACACGTAGTGGATGAGCATGTCTTGGAGGACATTAATAACAAATGTGGTTGTAATACTGCCGGCTAGTTGGTGAGGCCAAACAGCATAACCAGGTACTCGTAATGTCCAGTAAGTGCGTTAAAAGCCGTCTTCCACTCATACCCCTCTCAGATGTGGAAGTTGGTAAGCATTGTAAACCAGCCAGCTTTGTAAACACAGTGCCTCCCTGGAGGAGTTTAAACACCAAAGAAGTAAGGGTAGCAGCTGTTGAAGATGGATGGACCAGTTGAGTGCTGATAGCTCTGAGGGTGCAAGGTGCAGTGCGAGGAGTGATGAGGGCTTTGAGGTAGGAGGGAGCCAGTCCATTTTTGGCTATGTAGGCAAGCATCAATGTTTTGAATCTTATGCATGAAGCCAGTGGAGGAAGCACAGCAGCAGGGTGGTATGCGAGAACTTTGGTATGCAGTAACAGGTTGAAAACAAGTCATGAAGCTGCATTTTGGATCATTTGCAGAGGACAAATTGTGCTCATAGATAGACCTGCCAGCACTGAGTTGCAGTAGTACATTCTTGAGATGACAAGAGACTGAACAAGTACCTGAGCAGCCTGTGTGGACAAAAATGGCCGAATCCTCCCAATGTTGTAGAAAAGAACCAACATGAGCATGTCAAATTAGCAACATGTGAGGAAAAGGACAGTTGATTGTCCATGGTTACCCCAAGGTTGCGAGCTGTGACTAAAGGGGAGATCATATTGTTATGCAGGGATATTGCAAGATCATGACCTGGGGATGAATCACGTGGGATGATCAGAAGTTCAGTTTTGCTAGGATTGAGCTTCAACTGATGAGCCGTTATCCACGATGATATGTCTGCCAGACATGCTGAGATCCGAACAGAAGATGTGGTATCTGAGGGTGGGAAAGAGAAGATAAGTTGAGTATCATCAGCATAGCAGTGGTAAGAGAACCCGTGTGAGCAAATAACTTCACTGAGTATACAGGATCCTGAAAAGGAGAGGACCAAGTACTGAGCCCTGTGGGACACCAGTGGAGAGTCTTAGTGGAGCAGATGTCACTCCCCTCCATGTTTCCAGATATGAGCAACCTTCTAGGTAGGAAGAAAACAATTCCCATGCTGATCTGCAAATTTCAAGACTCCTGAGGATGGACAAGAGAGTCTTCTGGTTGACCATATCAAATGCTGCTGAAAAAATTGAGGAGGATGAGGATAGATGAAGCTTGGCTGATATAGCAGCATGTAGTTTCACAGAGAAATCACAAGGGCTGTCTCTGTCGAATGTGCTGTTTTAAAACTCTTCTGCAGAAGCCCGGAGAGTTTAAACAGGTATAGCAGACAGACAAGTGAGACTGTTTTCCTTTGAGGTAACGCTGACCCATTGAAGACATCATCAAAGACTACATTCCTTGAAAACGCTTCACTGTGAGCCTGTGCTCAAGATCAGAACAAAGCTCTTTGGCTGAGCCTCAATGCTGCTCAGCCCCACTTGCCAGTAACCACAGGACAACCAAAACCACCACAATCTCCATATCCATTATGCACTCATTCAGCATCCACTTTGCCTCTCTGTACATTAAAAGTGGAGGTCAGTCCATCACAGGGTGCCAGGCAACAGGCAATATATCTACACGCATGTTTTTAGACTAAAAAAACTGAAGAACCCACAGGAACTTAACACCAGCTATTCCGCTGGGAGATGAACTTCACTGATGAAGCTGGTCAATGGTAGGAAAGTATTTTACAATCAACTATTCAATAAGGATCTACTGATTAATTCAAATCTGTTACAATATTATGCTAAAAAAATTGTTTTAACATTATTTTGTAACAGATTTGAATTAATCAATACATCCTTGATTTAAAAAAGATGTCAGTTCTATTAGCAGTTACAATGCAATATTATGAAAACTAACAATTTGCCTTTTTTTAAATGCTGTCAATATTGTGAAAATCAGACCTCTAAATGTATTTAATTTAACTCTTTATTTTAACCTTAATTCAGGGATTTAGCTAAAACTGTGAATAATAAATGAAGTTAATGTATTTACTAAACAATTTATGCAGGACTATTTCTGAACAAATCTACTGATAAATTTCTTGATCAGTGAATTGAGGGCTTCTCTACTGCAGACACAAATTTTCCATTTAACTTTCTTAAATAAACCACAGCCACGATAATGTGCAGAAAGAACACAGTTAACAAAGCGACCGGTATATAGGGAAGAGGATCTGGAGAGACATCACCCATATCACTCAGAACATGACCTTAAAACTCTTTGTTGTTAATGTTTTTAACAGGTTTAGGTTTATAGGCTCAAAGGATCATAGAGTCCTCCTCAAATGCTAAGGATCCCTCAACCAGAAATTATATGCCCTGACGTGGAGGTGTTGTGAAAAATCTTAGTAAAAATAATTAAAGTATTATTCCTTACAATACTATAACCAAAG
Organism: Tachysurus vachellii; assembly: GCF_030014155.1. Taxonomy (NCBI): domain Eukaryota; kingdom Metazoa; phylum Chordata; class Actinopteri; order Siluriformes; family Bagridae; genus Tachysurus; species Tachysurus vachellii. Next base: position 2,699,064 of record NC_083471.1, on the reverse strand, counting down.
TAAAGTATTAAGCCTTGCAAAATATTACAACTACTTTTAAGGTAATATATGACTAACAAACATATAAATAGCCACATTCTCAATGTCTTTGGAGTCTTTGGAGGTGGAAAGGCTGCATCTTGCCATACTCAGGAAGAACATACTCAGATGTAGCTGGTGGGGTAACTCCATACTGCCTTTAGTCTGTTTTAGTGGCTGCACTTTGGTAACCCTTTCACCAGGCAGTGCCTATTTTATTTGGTCATACATGCTACAGTCTGTGCTTGGATGGTACATGGAGTAATCTCGTCTCTTAATATCAGGGCCCACCTTTCAGGGGTGTAGCATCTTCAACTACCCTGTTCAGGGGTGTCCCCATGCATAATGTTTTGCTGTGACAGGCTGGTCCTGCTACACACCAGGCATGCCTGATGTCTTTCTTCAGACAATCAGAATCTGAGGGACACGTGACTTGGATGCCTTTTGTCGGCCAATTAAAAATTGGCATGTGTTCACAGAAGCTTCCATGAACACGGTTACAGGTTACAGGAATGAAAGAATGAAAAGACAGAATGAAAATCACAACCCACCTTTAACCATCAAAGTTCTTGCAGTTATTTTCTGCTTGGACTGGTCATGTGAATTAAATGGGTTTAATCCAAACCTCAAGAATAAAAGATCAAATAATTTTGACCAGAATAGTTTTGCAAGCAGGAATTTTCTTCAATAATAAAAATATTTCAGTAATAATAATGATTTTATGGCTTGTTACAAGAATCTGATTAAACTAGAGTAAATCTCACTAATGTTCATTGTTCTGTTGGATGTCTTTTCTGTGTTGTGTAATAAAAAGCAGAAAATGAAGACAATCTTTTCAGCTTCTGTCATTTATTTTTGAAACAGAAATTAGAATAGAAAAGTTTGTTATATCTAAAGATGAGCACTTTTGTCACTTTACAGCTGTGTACAGACCTAAAGGAATCATATTATATCAAGGATGCCTTAGAAAAATGTAATATTTATAGTTTCTTTGTGTGTGTGTGTGTGTGTGTGTGTTAGTTAGTTTTGATGCTGGAGTATACTGTAACTTCTTCTGATGCCACTGGAGTGTGTGCTGCTCTCACAGTGTTGCTGGTGACTACAGTCGAGTACAGCACGCCATCCTGCAGGAATAGAGCAGACACACACACACACACACACACACACACAATAAAACATATATACATACTAGGGATGAGTGAGTACAACATTATCTGTATCTGTATCCGTATCTGTTAACCATATGAATTATCTGTATCTGTATCCGTACTCGGAGTGGGTGGGGCCTAACCCAGAAGTAGGCGGGGCTTGTCTTGAAATGGGCGGGGATTTAACCGGTAATAATTAATTTGTAATATTTATAACACTAGCTTACTACCTTTATGTTTTTATGAAATACAGCAAAAACGTGTCAGACACTCAGTGTCTGGTTACTGGTTAGAGACAGCTGAAGGTAAAAAAGGAAAAAAAATCTCCGACAGGCAGAGACGCAATGCGAGTCGCATTCTACCAAGCAAGCACCACGTCTGAACGAACACACGTTTACCAGAACTCTACTGGTTAGTAAGTACGTATTATTAACGTTACAACCCGAAGTAAAAAGCTGAAGAACCCCTAAACGTTAACGGAAAAGAACCCGAGTGACTGAGGGAGAGACAGAGAGCTGTTCTGTGTGTGACTGTGAGTGAGCAGAGCAAGACACAGCAACACAATACATCTGTGTGTGTGTAGGGGAGGGGCGCTGTGACTAGCCTATCGCTGTAGGGGAGGGTGCTGTGACTAGCCTATCACAGAACGCTGACACAATCAGCTACCCAATGATGATTTTCATTCAATCCGAGCACAGATATTGACTCGTATTACTCGTATAATACTCGTACTCTGCAGAAGTACTTTATCCGTACCGGATACTCGTTTCAGCCGAGTATCCGGCTCATCTCTAATACATACATATAAAATAAACACATTTAGAATTATACACACCTGTTCTTTGTTGTGGTCGGTTTATGGCGGTGTACAGAACATCAAAATCATTCTGTAGGAAAAATATTATGCATTAGAAAAAACTCAGACACACACACACACACACACACACACAATAAAACATATACACATGTACATATAAAATAAACACATTTAGAATTATACACACCTGTTCTTCTTCTTTGTTGTGTTCAGTATTTGGGTTCACGGCGGTGTACAGAACATCAAAATCATTCTGTAGGAAAAATATGATGCATTAGAAAAACTCAAAAACACACACACTTTTCAGCAGCAGCAGCGTTTTCAGCAGCAGCAGCGTTTTCAGCAGCAGCAGCGGATTTGGAGCTCTCGCTTTCATTTGTTTGCTTGGCTGAGTATCTTTACTCAATTGCGATTTATCTTGAGCTAAACTCTAACTCCTTACCCTTTGACATCTTTATTAATTTGTTTTCCCAGTGCCCGCTGCTAGCTGGTTAGCAACGCTAGCCTATTAGCCTGCTTCCGCTAGTACACACTACACTCTAACTCCCTATTTTTTTTACACAGGGCGAACACATCTGCAAATACTTCTTAAAACCTAGAATAATCGCGCGATATACATTTCGATATCGTTACATCCTATTTATTTGTTTTCCCAGCGTCCGCCTCTAGCCGGCTAGCATAACTAGCCTGTTAGCCGAGTACCGCTAGTACACCTTTTACATCAATTATCTCTGTTGCTCTTACTATATAACACCATGTCGGTTACGTCTCTGCCTTTGAGTGCAGGTGAGGACACGTTCGAGCTGCACTCGGTGGAACTGGAGCTGGAGGCTGTGGAGAAGCAGATCCGCGACCTACAGGTGAAGCAGGCCGAGCTGCGGGAGCGGAAAGCAGCGCTGGAAGCCCCCCGGTCTCAGGTAAACTCCCGGCATTTAATCACTACTCCTTCCACCTCTACTCCGTGTGTTTCTCTGTCCAGGCCCAACGCACCCAGGAAGTGGCCTGGCCAGGGGCAGTTCACTCTAGCGCCGGGGCACCGCGGATCCTGGGTGCAGCAGCGGAGGACACGTGCCGGGCCCCGGTCGAGGACCTCTCCCCCTCCACCACCGCCGGTCTTCGAGATCCCCACCCGGAACCGCTTCGCCCCCCTTCGTGAGACGGACCGCGACACTGTGATCATCGGAGACTCCTTCGTCCGCCACGTCCGTGCTACTGTGGCTAAAGGTAAGGCTCGCACTCACTGCTTACCTGGTGCCCGTGTTCTTGATGTCGCTGCACAGGTACCTAGGGTCGTGAGCAGAAACACCGCAGCTGTGGTTCTTCACGCCGGCTCGAACGACACCAGCCTGAGGCAGTCGGAGATCCTGAAGAGAGACTTCAAGACCCTGGTGGAGACGGTTCGCAGCACAACGCCCACGGCGAGGATCATCGTGTCCGGACCACTTCCAACGTACCAGCGAGGAATTGAAAGGTTTAGTAGACTTTTTGCTTTTAATGAATGGCTTCAGTCATGGTGTCCGGCTCAGAATCTACACTTTATTGATAACTGGAATGTTTTCTGGGAGCGTCCTAGGCTGTTCCGCGCTGACGGCCTGCACCCCAGCAGAGTTGGAGCGGAGATCCTCTCGGACCACTTCTCCAGGGCGCTGCACACCTTCTGACTGGTAAACTACGCCTTAAATTTAAATTTCAATAGCCATCCTTCACCTCAACACATCGATACAAATGCACACATACCTCTCCCCATAGAAACTGTGTCTGTTCCCCGAGCAGTGAGATTAAAAAGTAATTATGTAGGACGTTCTCGAAATAATCTTACTGTAATTAGACCAGAAAAATGCCAAAGAAACAAACAAAAACAGTTCCTAAAATTTGGGCTTCTGAACATTAGATCACTTGCACCCAAAGCACTTATCGTAAATGAAATAATCTCAGACAATAGCCTTACTGCATTATGCCTCACCGAAACCTGGATTAAACCAAATGACTACATCGGTCTAAATGAGTCTACACCATCAGGTTATATCTATAAGCACGAGCCTCGACAGACTGGTCGTGGAGGTGGTGTCGCCACTATCTTTAACGATTGCCTTACTGTTACCCAGAGAACACAGTATAGATTTAAGTCTTTTGAAGTGCTTGTCCTTAATGTTACACTATTGCACACGCACACGAAACAAAAATCCCTGATGTCTCTTGCGCTAGCAACCGTGTATAGACCACCAGGGCCCTACACCGATTTTCTTAGAGAATTCACAGATTTTCTTTCTGACCTACTGGTTAGCTTTGATAAAGCATTAATTGTAGGAGATCTTAACATTCATGTTGACGACACAAATGATGCGCTAGGACTCACATTCATGGACTTACTAAACTCACTTGGGCTCAAACAAAACGTCACTAGAGCAACTAACCGTCGTAATCATACACTAGATTTAATAATATCACACAGAATAGATGTCACTGATATAGATATCATTCCTCAAAGTGATGATATCACAGACCATTATCTCATAATGTACACACTACCTGTAGAACAGGCTAACTGCGTTTCACCACGTTATCGTCTCGGTAGAACTATTATTCCGACCACTAAAGACAGATTCACAAATAACCTGCCTGATCTGTCTGGACTTCTTACTGCACCCTTAAACACAGACGACCTAGATGAAATTACTAACAGCATAGGCGCTATATTCACTAGCACACTAGACACTGTTGCCCCAATCAGATTACAGAAGGTTAGAGATAAAACGCTTGCACCATGGTATAATAGTCATACTCACACCCTCAAGAGAGAGACCCGTAACCTCGAGCGAAAGTGGAGAAAAACTAAATTAGAGGTTTTTAGAATTGCATATAAGGAAAGTATGTCCAGCTATAGACAGGCTCTAAAAGCAGCCAGGGCTGAGCACCTGAGCAAACTCATAGAAAATAACCAGAACAATCCCAGGTTTTTATTTAGCACAGTGGCTAGACTAACAAAAAACCAAAAATCTGAACACACTATTCCATCACAGTTCAGTAGTGACGATTTTATGAGATTCTTCACTGATAAAATCGAAAGTATCAGGAATAAAATAGGTGACGCTCAACACATAAGAGCAACTAGCATCCCGGTCTCACCTAAGGTTCTAAACACACAACTACATTGCTTTACAAGTACAGGTCAGGAAGAGTTAGTTAAACTTATTACTACAGCTGAATCAACAACTTGTTCACTAGACCCCATTCCAACTAAACTACTGAAAGAAGTGTTACATAAAGCCGGTGAGCCTCTTCTTAATATTATTAACTCCTCGTTATCTTTAGGTCACGTCCCTAAATCCTTCAAGTTGGCAGTTATTAGGCCACTCATTAAGAAACCTAATTTAGATCCTAATGGACTTTCAAATTACAGACCGATTTCACACCTTCCGTTTATGTCTAAAATACTAGAAAAGGTTGTGTCTGTTCAACTGAGCTCCTTCTTACAGGAGAACAATATCCTCGAAGAGTTTCAGTCAGGTTTCAGGCCCCATCATAGCACAGAAACTGCACTTGTTAAAGTTACAAACGACTTTTTCTTAGCTTCGGACAAAGACTGTATGTCACTATTAGTTCTATTTGACCTTAGTGCTGCATTCGACACTATAGATCACAACATTCTCCTAGATCGCTTACAAAATTACACAGGTATTCATGGACAGGCTTTAAGTTGGTTTAGATCCTACCTGTCTGATCGATACCATTTTGTAGAATTAAATGGTGAATCCTCCAGCTTATTACCAGTTAATTATGGGGTCCCTCAAGGATCAGTTCTAGGACCTCTGCTCTTCTCGATATACATGCTTCCATTAGGGAACATTATTAGAAGACATGGGATTAGCTTCCATTGCTATGCCGACGACACACAGTTATACATCTCCTCAAAACCAGATGAAATAACTAAATTGTCGAAATTAACTCAATGCCTTAGAGAGATAAAAGACTGGATGAGCTGTAACTTTCTGTTGTTAAACTCTGATAAGACAGAAACACTACTTATAGGCCCAAAAACTAGTACACAGAAACTCTCACAACTTAATTTCCAATTAGAGGGATGTACTGTTACTAGTAGCTCGACAGTGAAAGACCTGGGTGTTATATTAGACAGTAACTTGTCTTTTGAAAATCACGTCGCCCAAACCACAAAAACAGCCTTCTTCCACCTCAGAAATATTGCCAAGCTGAGAAACATCCTGTCTGTATCTGATGCTGAGAAGCTAGTTCACGCTTTCATGACCTCTAGACTGGACTATTGTAATGCATTACTAGGTGGTTGTCCTGCATCTTTAATAAATAGGCTACAGTTAGTCCAAAATGCAGCGGCCAGAGTTCTCACTAGGACAAGAAAGTATGACCATATAACCCCAATTTTATCATCTCTACACTGGCTACCTGTTAAGTTTAGAATTGATTACAAACTGCTGCTACTTACGTACAAGGCTCTTAATGGTTTAGCTCCCATGTATCTAACTAGTCTTCTAACACGTTACAATCCTTCACGCTCTCTGAGATCACAAAACTCAGGACTCCTGGTAGTCCCCAGAATATCTAAGTCTACTAAAGGCGGAAGAGCGTTCTCTTATTTAGCTCCCAAACTTTGGAATAGTCTTCCTGATAGTGTTCGGGGCTCAGACACACTTTCACAGTTTAAATGTAGATTGAAAACTCATCTCTTTAGTCAGGCGTACACATAATACATCCCATAAATATTGTGCACTATCACACTAGACTTGCACATTCTTATGAACAGCAGATATGTTAATCCCTATGCACTGCTCTTCTCTTCTCTTTTTCTACCCATGCTGAGACACCCATGCTAAGATCGTCTTCCGTGCGTTGAAATTTCTGGACCTCCACTGAGACAAGGCTGACTCTGTGAGAACCCTGAGACATCTACAGATCTACCGGCTCCAGTTGGACTCTGTGATACTTGTATATTTGTAACCACACCATCTAGTGTCACCCATATGAGGATGGGTTCCCCTTGAGTCTGGTTCCTCTCAAGGTTTCTTCCTTTACCAATCTAAGGGAGTTTTTCCTTGCCACTGTTGCCTGAGCCCTCAGACTTGCTCATTGGGGACAAATACACATACACACATACATACATACATACACACTGTGAACTGTATATATCTTGAATTTTTATTATATTAATTCTTTATACTTCTCCTTATGTTTATCTTTTGTTTTATGTTTATGTTCTGTAAAGCTGCTTTGTGACAATGTCCATTGTAAAAAGCGCTATACAAATAAACTTGAATTGAATTGAATTGAACACACACACACACACACACACACACACACACACACTATGTGATGCTCAATCTACTGAAAAATTGTGTGTTTTCCAACCTGCTTCTTCTGCTGTCCTGCTTGTCCATCATCAATCTTGATCTGTCCTCGTCTCTGTACTACAGAAAGAAACAGAGTGAAAAGCAGAAATCTATGTTTGAGTGAGTATGTATGTGTGTGTGTGTGTGTGTGTGTGTGTGTGTGTGTGTGTATACCTCTGTGTTTCCAGAAGATGACCCCTCCAAGTATCAGCAGCAGCAGCAGAACCCCAACAGCAGTACAGATGATGATGGTGGTGTTGAGAGGTTCTGACAGATGATGATGATGATTGTCTTGAGAGTTTGTCCCTATGTGGAACAGATGAGAAGTGAAAAGGACACAGGGGTTTAAATTCTTCATTCTGATTGGATCACCATGTTGAATCATTATCTAGCTCTGAAATTTTATATTAACGCACCGATTCTAATATGTTGTCGTTTCTATAGTAACAGCTCCTTCACAGACTCACAGGGAGAACTCTGGTGTATGTTCTGTCTTTTAATAGGTACAACATAAACCTTTCATAAATGGACCACGCGACAGCCAGCCATGACTTCTTAACAGAACTTTTATTCTTCCTTTTCCACAGTACCGTAACACCCCCAATATAGGTTCCTAAGCATACTATATGCCTCATAACATTACCGTAAGTAACATAATACTACAGTGGACTCTACAAAATCTGAGGCCAATTTTAAGATTTATTACTTTTTTACTAACCATCTGATTAATTTGTTAATGTATATTAGCTTTCTATTTAAATAAAGATTTGTGAGATGATTCTGCTCCAGGAGATGTTAGGAGAACAGGAGAACATCATGAGCTCATCTTAAATAAACAGAAGTTAATGTAGTGTGTTGACTAACATACTAACACTTAAACACAGACTTTTCATTGCAGTGTGTATCAGTGGTGTGTGGTACCTGGTCTGGAATGAGGTGAAGTTGTTGTGATCACTGGTGTGGATGATGAAGGTCTTGTTGGTGCCCCTGTAAGGAGAGAAAGGTTTAATAAGTTATAAATAAAGAGTGTGATGCGTGGTGAGTGAAGGCAGGACACAAGTGTGGAAACTCAGTGTGTTCTTTATTAAAGACAATCCAGGAATCGTAGTGAGAAGTGAAAGCAGGTCAGAACACAAACTCAGATAATCTGTAATCATAAACACAAACACAGACGAAGGACAGAACACAGAACAGAAATGTGTCTAATTATTACATTTTATTTATCAGTTATTGTCACCAAGATTTGATGAATGATCTCCACATCATTTTATTATAAAATAGAAGTTCACATATTTATTAAAATATTTTATTGCCATAGATAAACACTGTAGTCGGTTTATATACAGAAGGCATTTTACCTTTTACTGTGAGTCGGACGTCTGTATTGATTTTGTTGTTGATCTCACACCTGTAAAATCCTCCATCCTCTACAGTCAGGTGTGATATGAGTAGAGAGACATTTCCTGGAGGATGATCATTAAAGACCTGAACTCTGTCTGTGTAGAGATTTGTCTGCTCCTTTGGGAAGATCTTTATGCCATAAGGTCCTTTATAAAAGTTCCATCTGAAAGTGTGTGGTTTGGCTTGTAGTTCAGAGCAGGAGCAGGGCAGAAGGACAGACTGTCCCACGATTCCAGTCACATTCACTGTCTGTTGATTCAGTCTGCAACCTGGAGAATGAACAAACATCAACATATTGTATTGATGTTACAACATCAGATTAATCTGTCATGAGATTATCACTGAAGTAACATTGTGAATAAAAATGACTCATTTACCTTTAACAGTGAGATTGACGTCTCTGTATTCATCCCATTTAAAATAACACCTGTAAACTCCTCCATCCTTTTCAGTCAGGTGTGATATGAGCAGAGAGAGATTTCCTGAAGAGTGATCATTAACCAGCTGAAATCTCTCTTTGTACTCATCACTCTCAGGAGATATCTGTGTCCAGTTATTTCCATCTGTACTTTTCTCCCATGTGAATGTCTCAGGTTTTCTGTGGAGCTCAGTGCAGGAGCAGGGCAGCAGTACTGAGTCTCCTGTGTATGCAGTGATCTCTTCTGTCTCTTTATTTCCTTTCAGACTGCAGCCTGTATGAACACACCAGTTAATGATGTGTTAATGAGCAGTTCACCATCTGTAACAACTCTACAGAACTACAGACATCCTGTAACTCCACAACTCACTAATGTCCACAACTTACTTGTGTCCAATAATCACTAATTTTAATAACTCTCTAATATCCACAAGTGGTCAGTCAAAGAGAAAGAGTTTTGCAATTAAAATGTATTTTTAAACATTTCCTATGAAACAACACACTTCATCATACACAACTACAGACAAATCATGTCACAGTATTGTGGCAAGCTACAGACATGTAGTTTCATCACATGACACTTCTACAGACTCAGGCAAAAATGTTTAGATATTCCGTATCCACTCGGAGGAGGGGTTCCCCGGTCCAGCCCGTTATCCGCTCAAATAAAATATTAGTCAAAGAAAACAAGTAAAAACAACATGCAGATTTTAAATAATGGTTTTTATTATTAAGGGAAAACAATCAAAAGCTACAGGGCCCTGTGTGCAACTTAATAATGAGTGTTTGCAATAACTTGCAATGAGTCCTTTAAAGCAGATCTTTGCAGAATTGTTGTCATTCAGCCACATTGGAGGGTTTTCGAGCATGAACCTCCTTTTTGAGGTCATGCCACAGCGTCTCAATAGGATTCAGGTCAGTACTTTAACTAGGCCACTCCAAAGTCAAAGTATTATAGTCTCCAAAGTTTTCCTTCAGCCATTTAGAGGTGGACTTGCTGGTGTGTTTTGGATCATTGTCCTGCTGCAGAACACAAGTTCACTTCAGCTTGAGGTCATGAACAGATGGCCACACATTGTCCTTAGGATTTTGTGGTAGACAGCAGAATTCATGGTTCCATTTATCACAGCAAGTCTTCCAGGTCCTGAAGCAGCAAAACAGCCCCAGACCATCACACAACCACCACCATGTTTTACTGTTGGTATGATGTTCTTTTTCTGAAATGCAGTGTTACTTTTACACCAGATGTAATGGGACACACACCTTCCAAAATGTTCAACTTTTGTGTCATCAGTCCCCAGAGTATTTTCCCAAAAGTCTTGGGGATCATCAAGATGTTTTCTGGCAAATCTGAGAAAAGCCTTTATGTTCTTTTTGTTCAGAAAAAGAGCAGGTTTTCATCTTGGAACTCTGCCATGCAGGCCAATTTTGCCCAGTCTATTTCTTGAACATGAACACTGACCTTATCTGAGGCAAGTGAGGCCTGCAGTTCTATGGATGTTGTTGTGTTGTCTTTTGTGACATCTTGGATGAGTCTTCACTGCGCTCTTGGGGTAATTTTGGTCGGCCGGCGACTCCTGGGAAGGTTCACCACTGTTCCATGTTTTCGCCATTTGTGGATAACGGCTCTCACTGTGGTTTACTGGTGTCCCAAAGCTTTAGAAATGGCTTTATAACTTTTTCCAGACTGATAGATCTCAATTACCTTCTTTCTCATTTGTTCCTGAATTTCTTTGGATCTCAGCATGATGTGTAGCTTTTGAGGTTTTGGTCTACCTCAATTTGTCAGTCAGGTCTTATTTAAATGATTTCTTAATTGTGAACATGTGTGGCAGTAATCAGACCTGGGTGTGGCTAGAGAAATTTAACTCAGGTTATGTTTTAACAGGGGGCAAACACTTTTCCAGACAGGGCCATGTGGGTTTGGATTGTTTTCCCTTAATAATAAAAACCTTCATTTAAAAACTGCATGTTGTGTTTACTTGTGTTATCTTTGACTAATATTTAAATTTGTTTGATGACCTGAAACAATAAAGTGTGACAAACGTGCAAAAAAAAAAAAAATCAGGAAGGGGGTCAACACTTTCACACCACTGTATGTTTATATTTATGACCAGAAAATAATTAAGGGGCATAATGAAATGCTGATGATGAAGTGGAACGCCCAATACGGGGTTCGATACGCAGGGACTAAACTCCCCAAATTGTGCGACTGAAGCTCTACAACAGGCAGGTACACAGAAGTGTCAACTCCTCGCTCTACCTCTCATATTACCCTGCTGAAACTCAATTGGAAATTCTTTTCCTAACTATGCTACCCGCTCTGTTACTTGTTACTGCTCTACACTGACACAGACTCTGTCCGCACGGTGAAACTCTGCGTCTTAAATAGAGGCGTGAACAGGTGTTGAACAGGCGTGATGAGAGCGTGTTGGTGGCCATTACAACATCAGATTAATCTGTCATGAGATTATCACTGAAGTAACATTGTGAATAAAAATGACTCATTTACCTTTAACAGTGAGACTGATGTATCTGTATTCACCCCCTTTAACATCACACCTGTAAACTCCTCCATCCTGTTCAGTCAGGTGTGATATGAGCAGAGAGAGATTTCCTGAAGAGTGATCATTAACCAGCTGAAATCTCTCTTTGTACTCATCACTCTCAGGAGATATCTGTGTCCAGTTATTTCCATCTGTTATTTTCTTCCATGTGAATGTCTCAGGTTTTCTGTGGAGCTCAGTGCAGGAGCAGGGCAGCAGTACTGAGTCTCCTGTGTATGCAGTGATCTCAATCCATCTATTTCCTTCCAGCCTGCAGCCTGTATGAACACACCAGTTAATGATGTGTTAATGAGCAGTTCACCATCTGTAACAACCCTACAGAACTACAGACATCCTGGAACTCACTATTGTTTACTAATGGAACTTACTTGTCCAATAATCACAAATTTTATACAAACATTTAATAAAAATTTTAAATTTAATACAACTGTAATATTGTCAGGGATCAGCGCGGACTTTCGACCATGTGTGTTTGTTGTCGTTCCTCGTCACGTGTCTGCCCCGCCTTCGTCTGCTTCTCCCTGTCACCACACCTGCTCCTCATTGTGTCATTATTGTCTTTTGTATAAATGTGAGCCACGTTGCCGATGGCAGCGAGGATTCATTGGTTACGTTAGTCAAGGTTAGGTTTTGTCATTTGTATTAGTTTAGTCCTCGTCATTATTTTCTCTCTTTATCTTTATCATTTCTTAAACCCCATTCCATTGAAGCTATCCTGTGTATGGGTCCGTCTCCTTCCTTCCCTGATTGTGACAGAATGAATCTGCCAACAACTACGGACCCTGCAGAATAGCTTCCAGCTCGGACCGGCTTTTTTTTCGTCGTTATCCCCCCTAGTATCGTTGTCTTCCCCCGGACTGTTCCGTCAGTCCCCTAGATCCATTTTAATCATCGTCTCTCCCTGGACTGTTCCGTCAGTCCCTCTGGATCTATATTAATCATCGTCTCCCCCGGACTGTTCCGTCAGTCTTCGTGGACCTTTTTTTTTCCGCGGTGACCTGCGGCATCACCCCGCACCTTGCTCCGGTGAGGGACGTTGCTCCATTTCCGGTTCCGCCGAGGAGGACGTCGCCTCACTTCATCCGCGGGGGGGTGTTGCAGGTCCATGGTGGAAGATTATTCCCGCCCACCCTCCCTTTTTCCCCAATTCGTCGAGGCGAGGGTTTGGCCGCGGTGCGTCGGGGGACACTGCTCGGCACTTTAGCTCGGCTGTGGACGTCGCTCGGCCCCTCAGCTCGGCGATGGACGTCGCTCTGCCCCTCAGCTCGGCGTTGGATGTCGCTCGGCCCCTCAGCTCGGCGACGGACGTCGCTCGGCCCCTCAGCTCGGCGATGGACATCGCTCTGCCCCTCAGCTCGGCGGTGGACGTCGCTCGGCCCTTCAGCTCCCTCATAATAATCACT
>NC_083471.1:2669978-2685432 GCF_030014155.1 Tachysurus vachellii | reverse complement strand
GCTTACCCTTATCAGACAAAGGTTTTATGAAATGACGTAGCTGAAGGTATTTGAAGAAATGGGACTGTGGTATACTATATTGGTGCGATATTTCTTGGAAGGATTTTAATGCCTCGCCTGAAAAGAGACAAGATCATTGTGAGATCCCTAACTTAGACCAGACTGAAAAGCCCATATTTTGCAGAGATATAGGGAAGTCAGGATTAAAAGCAATAGGTGAGAACAGTGTAAGATTAGCTGGAACCTTAAGATACAGTTTAATGTCTCTCCATATCCGAAGGGTGTTCGAAATGGTGAAACTTGTTGAGGCACATTTAAGCTTTTTGGTATTTGTAATAAAAGGCAGAAATTTTATTGGGAGAGGAGCACAAGCCCTTGCTTCCAGATTAAGCCATCTAGAGTCAGTCCTTTCATTGTACCAACAGGCCATGTGCTTCACCTGTGCTGACCAGTAGTAGAGACGAAAGTTCGGTAAGCGACTCCTCCCTTATCCTTTGGTTTCATTAATTTGTTAAAAACTAATTCGGGGCATTTTATGGTTCCAGATGAATTTAGAAAAGTGCTTATTGATGTCTTTAATAAAACAATTTGGTAAATGACAAGGTAGGGATTGAAACAAGTATAGAAACTTAGGTAGAATATTCATTCTGATCACATTAATCCTGCCCAGAAAAGAGAGAGGGAGTGTCCGCCACGTGTTAAGGTCTTTTTTAATGGAGTCAAGAAGAGGGGCACAATTTGTTTTAAATAAATCAGTAAATAGTGGTGTGATGAATATGCCGAGGTATTTAAAACCAACAGTAGTTATTTTGAAGGGTGAGAGAGATGAAAGATCATTTGGAGCAGAAATTTTGAGAGAAAGCGCCATGGATTTCGACAAGTTAATTTTATATCCAGAAAAGCTACTATACTCTGAAATACACTTTAATATTGCTGGAACTGACTTCTCTGGTTCAGAAATATACAGCAGCACGTCATCTGCATATAAAGAAATCCGATGTTCCTCATCCTCATTCTGATGAACACAAAAGAAGATATTTTGATAAATGATGGTAAGCACACAGCTGATAGTAACCACTGACTTCCATAGTAGGAAAACAAATATTATGGAAGTATAGTGATAAATGATGAAGAAGATATTTTGATAAATGATGGTAAGCACAAAGTTGACAGTACCATTGAATTCCATCATTTGTTTTCCTACTATGGAAGTCAATGGTTACAATCAGCTGTGTGCTTATCATCATTTATCAAAATATCTTCTTTTGTGTTCATCAGAAAAAAGTAATTCATACAGATTTAGAACAACATGACGATGAGGATGAGGTAGCCTAGTGGTTAAGGTGTTGGGCTACCAATCGGAAAGTTGTGAGTTTGATTCCTACGTCCACCGAGCTGCCACTGCTGGGCCCCTGAGCAAGGCTCTTAACCCTCAATTGCTCAGTTGTATGAAAAATAAAAATGAGATAAAAATGTAAGTCTCTCTGGATCAGGGCGTCTGGTAAATGTGAAAATGATTACACAATTTTTCTTTTTGGGTGAACTATCCCTTTAATGTGTGTAAATTCTGTAGACAGTTAAATTAGTTTGAATTGAGTTTAAAATGAAATTGAATAACACACACACACACACAACCCAATACACAATTACAATAGTGTCATATGGTCTAAACTGCCCTGATTTTTGTTTTTATTCCACAGGCCTTGACTACATCAGAAACCACTTAGACTGTCAGGCCGAGAATCACATCAGTGAGGGCTCCCAATCATCTGAGGAAGAGGACTTCCTTTCCTGCTTGAAGAAGACCAGCCCTCTTGATTCGACCCAGCAGTTGGATGCGTACCTGGGCTGCCCAGGAGACACAGTAGAGGTACTAAAGTCCTTCCCAGCTGTGTGCCAGCTATGGCTTAAGCTTTATACGCCACTCAGCAGCCTGTGAAAGACTTTTCCGTGTTGCAGGGCTGATCTTCAGGCCAAGAAGAGCATGCATTGGCTCAAAGAAAATTGAAAACCAGCTGCTTTTGCGGCTGAACAAAGGATATTGGTAACTCTTTGTCGCATGTTCTGTGCTTCCCTGTTGTTGTTTACTCTGTTGTTGTTTGGTTGTGTTTGGTTCAATAAAGGTTATTGATGACATGCCTCTGAAGTTTGACTTTTTGCACCATTACAATACTTATAGCCAACTAGTCATATCTTCTGCTCCATGAAACACAGCTCAGTAGTACACATATATGGTTCTTTAATGTATTTGCATTGTACTAAAATGTGTTCTTTTTTAATGGGCATATACAGTATGTGTCTGAAACAGGTAGCCTAGTGCATCCCAAATTTTTCAACATTATCATATTAATATAACATTATAGTCATTATGGTCTTTAGAAATATGTTTTTTGGAGTAGTGCACAATAGGCCCCTGTGGCACAGCCTAAGCTTTTGTCCTTAATGCCATTTTTTCCTTGCATTACTTTTATACTTTTAAAGTAGTTTTAAAACCAGAAGTATTTTTAAACCCTAGTATCTATACTTCTACCTGAGTAATGAATGTGAATACTTTTGACACCACTGCTAAAGACTCACATAACCTCATAAAGACCGTCCTGGACCCAGGGAATGTACCACATTACGTTTCTTACTCTAAATTCCCTGGACCTTTTCCGGTCTTGTGAAGAGAACAGAATATCTTCATGATTTTTACACACTTTCCGTTTCTTTGCCCTCTTGCCGTCTTCGTCGTCCGAATACCGCCTCTTCTCCCGCTGTTTCCTGTCATTCTTCCTCCCCATGTCCTCCTCTTCCTTGTCCAGCAGAAGGTCATAACGAGAGCTGTCGGGAAGGCGTTAAACAAACACAACCTCGGCTCTCGCAAAAAATGGTCTCTTGAGACTGTTTTGTTTTCAGTGCAGACTGTTGTGACTGCATATTGTATTTATGTCATTTTAATCTTCGGCCAAATCCAACCTGAAACCTGATATTTACGGTTAATTTCATACCTTTAGGTCTTTCCTCGGTGTATAAATCCACTACAATGTCGCCTAACGTTGTTTCTAGCAACACACCATTCTGGTTCAAATCAGAACGGACTGCGCATGCGCGGAGGCTAACGGCTAATTTTACCTCAGCAGTTATTAGCAACATTAGCAAACCCGGTGACTTACAGTAATAAAAAGACAAAATAAGACACGTTACTTCTGTTTATTTTAATATTTTCAAACTCTGATATTACACTTTTTTTAGTGTAAAAAAAAAGTTTGAAATGTAAAAAAATAAAAAATGACATGCAAGCACTTAAAGTAACTAGTGACTATAATTCATAGATTTAAAAACAATATTCTGTTAATTCTGTTGTATTTTACATATTTAGACACTCACTCATATCAGATGTTTATTTCAATTAAACTTAACCTAAAAAAAAGAACTGGTCGTTTTAATAATAAATAAAAAGTCATATTGCTAATATTTTATTTTGGATCACATAATTTTACAGATGTTCCATAAGAGTAGAGCCAGAACCCAGCGTATAGAGGCTGAGTGAATGTGGTGTGGACTCTGTGGAGGAGCTTCATGGTGTCAGAGACGCTGTAGAAGGACAGAGTTCCTGCACTGTGATCCACATACACTCCTATTCTGGAGGATGATGGAACTCTGAGATCAGTCTTAATGTTGTTGTGATAGAAAGAGAGAGAAGAAGAAGAACATCGCAGACCCCAGGACTGTTTGTTGTGTCCAAACCAGCACTCAATATTATATCCTTTCCTCCTGATGTCTTTATATGAGACTGATATGGACACAACATCACCGCTCCACTCCACCTCCCAGTAACAGCGTCCACACACACTCTCCTTACACAACACTTGCCACCTGGAGCTAAATCTCTCTGGATGATCAGAGTACTGCTGCTCTCTCTCACTGCCTGTCACTGCTCTGTTCTTCTCAGACAGAATGAGTTCACGATGTGTCGTGTTGGGATCCAGAGTCAGAGAACAGAAATCTAAAATAAAAGAGAAAAACAAACTGAACAATGTGAACATGTTGGGTTTAATTAATTTAAAGGTGTGTGTGTGTGTGTGTGTGTGTGTGTGTGTGTGTGTGTGTTACACATACAGTGCAGAAAATCATCTCTACTCTTTGGTTCTGAGGGTAAAATTATCTGAAGTTCTGCAGCTGTGGAGACACAGAAACAAAATGGAGATGGAAAAATCAGGTGCCGTAAAAAAGACTGAAACAATTTAAAGTGACAGAATTTCTGTCTGATATTTAATCAGTGTTTTATTTTAGACAACACATTATCAGGACCATTTCTCTCACCACGTCCAGGGATGTTGATGAATTCCTCCTGGAAGATTTCCACGAGTCTCTTTTTCAGGTCAGAGAGAGATTTCTTCACTCCATCAAATGAGAGATGTTGACTGACAGTGATGCTGGATGTGTCGTCACGTCCAGAAGAGACACGAAGAGACTGGAAACTCTACAGAGAGAAAGAAGAACAACATAGAGAAGGAGAAAGGTGGAGAAATATAGACATTATACATACAGGTGTGTGTGTTTGTGTGTGTGTGTATTTCAGACAGTGTGTGTTACCTGGAGGAAATGGATGTCATCATGTGTGTGTGAAAGCTTCCCCATCTCAGTTACTCTCCTCTGAAGATCATCAATCTCCTGCTCCAGTTGGTCCAGGAGTCGTTCAGCTCGCCTCAGTTCAGCTTTCTCCTGAGCTCTGATCATCTCCGTCACCTCCGAGCGCTTTTTCTCCATGAAGCTGATCAGCTCAGTAAAGATCCTCTCATTGTCCTCCACTGCTGTCTGTGTACTGAGCTGTTAGGAGACACACAACACATGAAGGTCCATTTAAAGCTCAACTCTCATTCTCTCTCTTACTGGGACTCTAAGTGACTCCATGTTGTCCATGTTGTGTGTGTTTCTAGGAGCAGCTCTGTCTCTGCTCACTGCTCACCTTTATAGTGTTCACAGCCTGTTTCAGCTCCTGCACCTTCTTCTGCTTCTCCTGGAGTCTCTGCTGGAATTTCAGCTGCTCCTCCTGTAGCTCATTCTGAGGAAAAATAAAAGACATTTCACTGTTTAGAAACTTTACGAGCAGTTTATACAGAGTGTATGAGCTCAGTACTTGAACACTAACTGCACAGAAAGGGTTAAAGTTCACTCGGGTTCTACGGAGCACCTTATTAAATATAACACTGGATGTTGGCTGTTACAAAGTTCATAGGTTAACACGGAAATATATTTTAGTCTTTAATGAATATACTTGGGTTCCTTTGGGTTACATCACAATTAGCAACAAAAGATGTATCGATTTTTTTCTTTTTTAATAATAATATATCCAAAGCTTAAAAGTTTAATATGAACCCTAAGTTGTAGCTTCTGCTTGGAAACCTTCAGCCACTTTACATTAGAAATATAAATTGTATGAACTGACTGAATAGATGAGACTTGTATTTCTCACCTCTTTCTCAGTTCTGTAAGCTTTAACTGAGACGGTGTCGTGGCTTTTATGTTCATCCGTCATACACAGATAACAGATGAAGCTTTGGTCAGAACGACAGAAGATCTTCAACACTTCATCATGTTCAGAGCAGATCTTGTCTTGTAGATTTCCAGAAGCTTCGACTAACTTGTGCTTTTTCCATGAAGGAACTTGATAGTGAGGTTTGAGATGAGTTTCACAAAACGAAGCCACACACACAAGACAGGACTTGACGGCTTTGTGTTTTCTCCCGGTGCAGAAATCACACTCCACATCTCCAGGTCCAGTGTAACAGTGATCAGGAGAAGCAGCTTGAACTTCAGTCTTCTTCTTCAGTTTCTCCACCACTTCAGCCAGCATGTTGTTTCTGCGTAGAACAGGCCTTGGTGTGAAAGTGTCTCTGCACTGAGGACAGCTGTAGACGTCCTTCTGATCCTCCTGATCCCAGCAGCCATTAATACACACCTTACAGAAACTGTGACCACAGGAGAGAGTCACCGGATCCTTCAGGAGATCCAGACACACTGAACAGATGAACTGATCCTGATCTACTGAAATACTCGCCTCAGCCATTTTCCTGAACTCAGAGCAGCACTATGAGTTTCGTTTTTGTTGAAATTAACTTCCTGGTTCTGTGTGTGTATGAGAGAGAGAGGGAGAGACAGCGAGAGGGAGGGAGGGAAGGAGCAGCACAAGGACATAGAGCTTATAAACGCCCCTTTTTTTAACTGTTTCTTCTCCCTCTAACCCCCTTCTATCATACACACTGTGTCAGAGAAATCTGCTTTTGGAAGTTGAACGTAGGCTGATGATATGTTTTTTTTTTTTTTTTATTGAATTAACAACAGACATCAATTAACAAACTAGACAATAACAATACAAATACAAAGTATTCTAGGGGGAATTTACAACAAAATATTAAACATATTACAGATTTTCAAAGTTTTCAGTGCCTTTTGCTTTAGAGACAGTCTTATAGAATCAACATAAAGTTCCATTTCTTTTCTAAATGACATGAAACAGGGTTTTTATCCAGAAAATTTACATTTGTGAATGTGAAATTTTGCTAATAAAAGGATCAGATTTATTATGTAAATACTATTGGTAGTATGTTTGTCTCTCTGAGTCTTCAAAACACCAACAAGCACATTTTTCCAAAATAAAGCAAAATTAACATCAATATTCTTAACAATAAAATCACAAACATTTTCCCAAAAGGGTTTTACAAGTGTTCAGTACCAAAACAAGTGAACCACAGTTTCTAAGCTGTTACTACAAAATGTACAATTTGTCTATATCGCTTTTAAATTACACAAGAAAATGTTTTGTTGTGTAGATCCTATGAATAAGTTTAAATGAGACTTCCTTTATTTTATTTGTGATTAAATACTGATTTGGAAGTTAGCCAAACCTTTTTCCAAACAATATCACCTGTAAACCGGTTCCAGAAAGAATGAACATAAGGCAAAGATACAATATCTCTTTGAAATAAAGTTCTTATACATCTATTGTGGGAGTTAAAGGACAAACATATCCTACCTTCATAGGTATTAACAATATTAGGTAGGGACCAAAGTTGAGTATTTACTCTCGTTGAATATTTAAATAAAGTACAAATTTTAGGAGATATGGCATCAAAAACTTTAGCATAATCCTTTGGTGTTACAGGGATTTTGTAAAAAGCCAAAAACTCACCAAAAGTGAAAAGAATTAACTTATTTTGAATTAAACAACTGATCTACAGGATTATGCCATTCTTAAACCAATACTCAAGAAAAAGAGATTTACGTTTATACACAATGTCCTTATTATTCCAGATATAATACCTATGCGGTGAGAAATTGTGCTTGTAGATCAATGACCATGAAAGAAAAGCCTGGCGATGAAACTCAGCTAGTTTTACTGGTATTTTGTTAATATCATAATCGCAACTAAGGAAAAATTGAATGCCACCCAAGTTGGAAAAAATATGTGAGGGAATAAAATTCCAAATGGAGTTGGGATTTCTAATGATCTGTCTAAGCCAATTAACTTTAAATGTATTATTTAATGTTGCAAAATCCAAAAAATTTAGGCACCCTTTTCATAAGCATTCATAATAACAGTTTTCTTTATATAATGCGTTTTGTTTTTCCAAACAAAGTTATATAACATTTTGTCAATCTCCTTGCATTGTTTTTTGTCAAGATGTAAAGCCAATGCTGCATAAGTTAACCGAGAAATAGCCTCTGCCTTAAGAGAGTGTTGTGTCGTCGGCTAATTGAGTTACTTTTAATTCTCTATCAATAATTTTAATGCCTTTCATCGGACTTGAAATAATGTGAGCCGAGAGAAGCTGACTCACTAACAGAAAAAGATATGGTGATACAGGACATTCATTCATTCATTCATCTTCTACCGCTTATCCGAACTTTCTCGGGTCACAGGGAGCCTGTGCCTATCTCAGGCGTCATCGGGCATCAAGGCAGGATACACCCTGGACGGAGTGCCAACCCATCGCAGGGCACACACACACACACATTCACTCATGCAATCACACACTACGGACAATTTTCCAGAGACGCCAATCAACCTACCATGCATGTCTTTGGACCGGGGGAGGAAACCGTAGTACCCGGAGGAAACCCCCGAGGCACGAGGAGAACATGCAAACTCCACACACACAAGACGGAGGCGGGAATCGAACCCCCAACCCTGGAGGTGTGAGGCGAACATGCTAACCACTAAGCCACCGTGCCTCCCTGATACAGGACATCCCTGCCTAATTCCTCTAGATACAGAAAATCTGGGAGAAGTCCCGTTTGACAACCTAATGGAGCAGTTACCTTTTTCATACAGGGTTTTGATCGCATTAGAAAAAAGATTCCCAAAACCAAATTTTTTCAAGGGTGTCAAAAATGAAGTCAAAGGCTTTATAAAAATCTAAAAATAAAATAAAAGCATTGTCATTAATCAACTCTGGATAATCTAAAATATCCAAAACTAGTCTAATATTATTTGAAATATGCCGATTTTTCATAAAACCCGATTGTGATTCGTCAATTATAGAATTCAATACTGATTTTAATCTTCTGGCTAAAATTAAAGCCAGCAATTTATAATCATTGTTTAATAAACAAATAGGACGCCAATTGTCAATAAAATATTGATCTTTTTTCGGTTTGGGAACCAGTGTAATTAACCCCTGTGTTAAAGTGGGTGGAAGACATTGTTTCTTAATGCTTTCAACAAAAACCTCTAAAAGAAATGGTGCTAAATCTTCTGAAAACTGTTTATAAAACTCTGATGTCAGTCCGTCGGTGCCTGGTGACTTTGAATTTTTAAGGTGAGTAACTGCATCCGTTAACTCACTGAGAGCAATAGACTTCATCGAGAACATTCTCCCCCGCCACCTCCGGGATCCCGTAAAGTTTCAGGTTCCATCGTCTGCCATAACGCTCCAAATCAGAAGCGCGTTCATGCAGGTCAAGGTAGACTGTTCACTTTTCTCTATACGTCTTTCCATACTGCCCATTTTCTCTTTAAGAGACTTGATTTCTGCACATGTCGACATCGCCATCTCTTCCAGAGCATCACATCTGGTGTTAATAAGATTCTCCAGCCTATTAACAATGTCATCCAAATTCCAACTATCTTTACTGCTGGAAAATGTTGTTTTTTTTAGCAACCGGTGGCTTGCTAGGAGTTAATGGAAGTGGAGGAAATTCTTCCTCATTTTCCATGTAGTTAGCCCCTCCATCCTCGTAGTCGTGATCAGTGTTAGCCATTATGCTATCGTTGCTAGCTTCATTACTTTGAGCATTCGGTCGTTTTTGAGCAGATTTTGGCATTATTTCAATCTTTGTAAAAAACAAAGTTGTTCCAAAGTACTGTACTGCTGCACCGAGTAAACCAAAAAATTCTGTAACACGTTTACCCTAGCATAATTAACATCTACTCACACCGCCATCTTGGTCGGCCCCCAGGCTGATGATATGCTTTGAGCGCAGAGCCGATCGGCCCTATACGGTCACTACGCAAGTTGCGTAGGGCCCCGCAAATTACGCAAGGCCCCGCCTCCCCTGCCTCATTTTACAGCGCGTGTTAATGTTCACTGTGTAGATGACAATATAAAGCGGAGCTATCCATCTGGCCATGAAAAGAGAAAAAAGAAACAAAATGAGAGTGAAATGTGAGAACAGCAATCAGGTAAACTTGTGTTCTCTTTCATCATCTCGTGTTCGAGATCCACCTATGGGAAGGGCATCCGTTCCTGACCTCTACAGAAGCATCCAATTGCACCAAGTCTGGCTTGACAGACAGGAGCACGTGCCAAAGGCAGGTAAGGTAACACCCCTTACACGAGTGCATAATGTACCTGCACGCGGCGCTACCTTTCCTCAGTTAACATTCGCTTCTCGCGACTTCTGCTCCTACCTCAGAGCTCCCTGGTTTTTTGGACTGCACTTGTTGTCTTTAGGAGGACATATTGGCTGATCAGCCTCCGCTGGGCGTGCTCGTCCTCAGCCAGGTTAGCTTCGCAAGCCACCACTTGCGCCCCCCTTTTTTTCTGTGGGCTGCCCGCCTGCCTTTTTGCCTTTTTTTCTTTTTCCATGGCGCTTTCTAAAGCGGCTCTGGTTACTCCGGTGGACGGCCTATCGCGAACCTGCCCGGCCGGGTGCAGCGCACTCATCGCCACGAGGGATTCCCATCCCTTCTGCGTTGTCTGCACGGGGCTCAAGCATGCGCAAGAAGCTCTTGACCTCCCGGAGAACTGTAGCCATTGTCTGGCGCTCCCAAAAAAGCTCCTGCGTCGCAGGCTCAAAACGGCCGCTGCCCAGTGTGTCGATTTCGGGCTGTCTGACTCGGAGGGGGAAAAAGACGATGCCGCTGCGCACCCGGGGGCCTCCCGCGGTGTGACTTCCTCTGACTGGGCTGACATGTGTCCTTCCCCGTTTGAGGATTTGCTACCGGCCGACGACCGTTTCCCCGACGGACCGGCAGGTTCCGGGGACGAGGTCGAGGCGGGCCTTCTCGATGGCTCGGATGACGAGGAAGCCATCCTGTCTTCCGCGGTCCCTCAGCCTCCCTCTGTCCCGCCTCAATCGGTACTGCTGGAGCTTTGTGAGCATGCTTCCGTGTGGCTCAACATCGAATGGCCGGCTCTCCTGAGTGCTTCGAATCAGGAGAGAGATGTATATGACGGCAAGCTTCTGGGGCCTCCTCCCGGCCCGAGGAAGCAGCTTCTGCCCGTCCTCCCTGCGTGTGCTAAACACATGAGACATTGCTGGGGTGATCCGCTTGACTTGAAACACTGTCTCGCGGGGCTTCAGGTGAAGGACATGGCGGGTCTGGGCATGGGTGACCCCCCCGTGATCGAGCCTTCCATCGCCAGACACCTTAACCCATCTCAGGGTGGGCTGCTCGCCCCACCCAAGCCCGTTCTCCCGGGCAAGATGGATCGCTTCTCCGCATCGATTCATCAGGCTTCATATAAAGCCTCGCCTCTTTCTATCCGAGCTCTCAATGTCTCCTCGCTGTTGTCCGCGTATCAGGCTGAACTCCTGCTTGATTTGGGTCAACAACTGGAGAGTGGGTCGCCATCGCCCGATCTCTGGAAGGAGGTTGTCACGGTCAATGACCTCGTTCTCCGCAATGCCCGCCAAGCTGTCCAGGCGAGCGGGCGCTCTATGGCTTTGTCGGTGGTCGGGGAACGCGCGCTGTGGCTTAATCTATCCGGTCTCCCCGATAGTGAGAAGCCTTGCATCACGGGAGCGCCGTTTGAGCCGGGTCAAGCTCTTTTTGGCCCGGCCGCTGCGCTGATGCAGCAGCGCCGTGACGATAAGAAGAAGGAGGACGAGGCTTTCAAGCTGTGTCTTCCTAGGAAGCCGGCGCAGCACCAGACGCCATCTGGGCGGCCGCCTAACGCTCCTGCTGCGGGACGCCAGTTCCACTACACGGGCAGGACCAACAAACGCTGTGGGAAACCACAGGCTCAGCCGAGCGGGCCCCCCCCACCCCCCGCTAGGCCCTGGGGTAAGGTGTCCTTCACCACGGCTAGGAAGCCTCCCAACCCCGCCCCTTCGGTCCAGAAACGAAAGCGGCCGACCTGATGTTCTGTCACAGGGGGTTTTCGGTCCGTGTTCATGGGCGGCCAGCCCCCCGGACACCTATTCTACCCTCCAGGTTCGCCCGTCCAAAAGATGGAGGTTCTCTTTCGGCGAGGTCAGCCCCCCTCGCAGGCGAGGGTTGTTCTTTGTTCCACACAGGCTTCACTGTTCACCGTGTCGTCTGGAGTGCGTTCCCCTGTTCCAGTGGGGAAGGATGTGGGATTGAGTGCAGAAGCAGTGTCACCAAACACCCACCTTCACACTCCTCTCACAGTTTCAATAAAGGCTACGGCCCCAGTTTTCCACAAAAAAATGAAAACTTCTCTGGTTTTGCCACTGGAGGGCGCCGTTGCGCCATTAATGGACGATCCGGCCGGATCGGCTCCCAGCGTCCCGGGGAGTCACGTGATAGGGCCGCTCGGGAGTCACGTGACAGCCTAGCTCAGCCCCCAATTGGGTGATTCACACAGTCACGAGGGGTTACAGACTTCAGTTTGCCAAATCACCCCCGTGGTTCAACGGAGTGGTCTGGTCCCACACGGACCAGAGCTCCGTCCACATTCTGACAGACGAAATATCATCTCTTCTCCAGAAGGGAGCGATTCGAGTTGTAGCCCCGCATCTAAGCGATCAGGGGTTTTACTCTCGCTATTTCCTGGTCCCGAAAAAGGACGGCTCTCTCCGTCCTATTCTGGATCTCAGAGTGTTGAACAAACATTTACGGAAATACAACTTCAGAATGTTGACACACGGCTCTCTCATACGATCGATAAAGCAGAACGATTGGTTTTGCTCGGTCGACCTAAGCGATGCTTTTTTTCACATAAGCATCTATCCTCCGCATATGAAATTCCTTCGTTTCGCCCACCAAGGCGTATGTTACGAATTCACGGTTCTCCCGTTCGGGCTCGCACTGAGTCCAAGGACGTTCTGTCTGTGTGCAGAGGCGGGGCTTGTGCCGCTGAGAGTGGCGGGTCTCAGGATCTTGGCTTATATAGACGATTGGCTTATTATAGCCGATTCGAGAGAGAATGTGATTCAAAACACTGCCCGTGTGCACTCACACATCGCTGCGCTCGGTTTCAGAGTCAATGTGTCAGAGTGCAATTTCACTCCCGCTCAGGAAGTTATATTCTTGGGCTTGGATCTGAATTCCGTTACGATGCGCACGCGCCTGTCATGGAATCGCATTTCTTCATTCATGAACTGTCTCGCGCGATTCAGGGAAGGAATGCGGATACAGTATCGCACATGTCTCAGATTACAGGGTCTTATGGCTTCAGCTATCCAAGTCTTGCCTCTGGGTCTTCTGAGAATGAGGGCTTTCATGAAGTGGATTTTGTCCCTTCGTCTCAGCCCGTTGCGCGATCTTTGCCACTATGTCACGGTGACACGGGCGTGCATGGCCGCGCTGCGCCACTGGAGAGCTGCAGAGTTTTACGCGCACGGGACCCCTCTCGGGGCGATCATGCTGCGGAAAGTGGTGACGACAGATGCCTCTTTGACAGGGTGGGGAGCCACTCAAGAGGGCAGATCGGTGAACGGTGTGTGGCCGGACTCACTGCATTCAGCCCATATGAATTACTTAGAGCTCCTCACTGTGTTGAAGGCTCTAAAGCATTTCTTGCCCCGCCTGCGGGGACATCATGTGCTGGTGCATTGCGACAATACGACAGCTGTGACACATATCAACCGCCAAGGCGGTATGCGCTCCTCCAAGCTTCACGCTCAGGCTCACAAGCTGTTGATGTGGAGCGCACGGCATTTCCTGTCGTTACGGGTGACTCATGTCCCGGGCATTTTGAACAGGGGTGCAGACCTTTTGCGCGAAAACGCCCACTGTCCTATGTTCTTCTCTTTTCGGGACGAGGACGCCCCCCTCGACGTGGACACTCTGGCTCATCCATGGCCCAGCGCGCTACTCTATGCTTTCCCTCCACTATGCCTGATATCTCCGACTCTGGCCAGGGTCGCTGTAAAGGGTTTGTCTCTGATCCTCATAGCTCCCAGGTGGCCCAAGGCAGGGTGAATTTGAGCACTATGGGGCTCCCACCGCGTGTTATTGCCACTATTCAGAATGCCAGGGCCTCTTCCACATGTTCGCTCTATGATTGCAAATGGCGTGTGTTTGAGGAGTGGTGTGAGGAGCGCCAGCTCGTTTCATATCTGTGCTCCGTCGCTGATATTCTGGGTTTTTTGCAGGACGATTAAGGTCTACTTGGTGGCTATCGCTGCGTGTCACGCCGGTTTCAGCGACACTACGGTGGGACAGCACCCACTTGTCCGTAGATTTATGAAGGGTGCGCGCCGCGCCGGTCACCAGAAGTGTGGTCCCAGATTGGGACCTCTCCATGGTGCTGGAGGTGCTGGCCCAACAGCCTTTTGAGCCCCTGGGGGATCTGCTGTCCTTCAAGACGGCTCTGCTCCTGGCTTTGGCTTCCGCCAAATGTGTCAGTGATTTGCATGTGCTCTCGGTTCATTCCTTGTGCACCAAATTCTTGCTCTGTGGAGATAAGGTTTTGCTTAGGCCTAACCCGGCCTTCATGCCTAAGTGCTTTCCAGCCTTCTCTGTTGGTGTGATTGAGCTCTCCGCTTTTCACCCTCCTCCCTTTTCTTCTGCGGAGGATCAGAGGTTGAATGCTTTGTGCGTGCCATACGGGCGTATATGGACAGGACTAACTCTTTTTCGGAGGAGCGACCAGCTCTTCGTCTCTTGGGCCCGGCCGAACACGGGGAAACCCATCTCTAAGCAACGCCTCTCTCGCTGGCTTGTGGGAGCCATCTCCTTAGCGTATGAATCTGGGGGCGTGCAGCCCCCAGGTGGCCTCAGAGCTCACTCCACTAGAGGCTTGGCTGCTTCTTGGGCTCTGTTTGGGGGAGTGCCCCTGCAGGACATTTGTGCTGCTGCGAGCTGGTCCTCTCCGCACACCTTTGCAGGCACTACCGGCTTGATGTTACCCGTACCACGGTGGCTCATGCGGTCTTAAGTGTGGGCTCTTTGTAGCCATGTGCTACTAGGCCCGCACTCCTTTCAACCCTGTCTGCCCGGCCTGGTTATGCATGTTTCAAGCATATAGTCTCCCCCTCTCCTGACGCCCAGGTTGGTCCATTCACATGTTTATATACATGTTCTTTTCCTTCAGACGGCTCGCTTGTTGGACATCAGCGGGGTTCTAACATGCATGTTGCCGCATGTCGTGTTTCTCTTTGGCTGGGTTGTTTACCCCGCGCAGTATGTTATGTCTGCTGCTTTGTGACGTGCTGAGCACCACCTTTTTGGCCGTCCTCTGGCTTACAGGGCCTCGCTGTGAGTGTATTGGGCAACCAGGGAGTTGTCTATATCTCCCATAGGTGGATCTCGAACACGAGATGATGAAAGAGAACAATAGGTTACTTTCGTAACCCCGGTTCTCTGAAACATCGAGTGGAGAGATCCACCAAGTTTGCCCCGCTTGCTGCACGAGAAGCGAATATGCTCACTGAGGAAAGGTAGCGTGTCATGCCAGACTTGGTACAATTGGATGCTTCTGTAGAGGTCAGGAACGGATGCCATTCCCATAGGTGGATCTCTCCACTCGATGTTTCAGAGAACCGGGGTTACGAAAGTAACCTATTGTTCTCTTCAAGCTTGATGTCATCAAGAGCAAATAACAGTAAAGTTCCATTGATGTGATTTTGTCTCTAGTCTCTGACTAGCTAAATTAGATGTGCAGTGCTGCCAGTGCATTTCTTGGCCTGTCTGTCTGTCACACAACAATTTATTGCGTGAACATTCGCGTGAATAAACGCCCAAGGGCAACAGTGTTTATAAACGGCAGCTCGATAACCGCGCGGCGCGTGAACATGCGTTCATATTCGCGTGCAATTGTGCACGAATTGACACGCG